>NW_008824901.1:626949-631332 GCF_000699105.1 Pygoscelis adeliae | reverse complement strand
CCAGGGAAGTGGCTGAGTCACCATCCCTGGAAGTATTTAAAAGACGTGTAGATGAGGGGCTTAGGGACATGGTTTAGTGGGCATGGGGGTGTTGGGTTGACGGTTGGACTCGATGATCTTGGAGGTCTTTTCCAACCTTAATGATTCTATGATTCTAATAGTGAGAAATCCCCAAGGCAGTGGAGAAAGAAAACAAAAGAATGTTTTTTCCTTTGGTGGAAAGGAAGTAATCTGAAGTTTGACTAAAGATGTGAAGGTGAAGGAAACATTGGTGGATTGTAAGCAGATATGTGGAATGAGGTGTTGGAGGATTAACCAGAAGTGAACCAGCAGCATAGATGGTTGATAGGTGAAGTCAGTTTTGAGAAAGAAGCAGGAGGAAAGTACATGAGATGGGATGAGGAAGAGATGAAAAGGAAAAAAAGGGACTAATGTTGCTGCTGTAAATAGCTAGAGAGGATGTTATTATTTACAGCTTACAGCTTCTGCAAGGTCAAGAAAAATCCACAGATGCATTTTAGTGAGAGTTTCAATCAAGAAAGTACATTATTAGCAGGGATATTTATGTTAACACATGAAGTGTAATTGATACTTTCAAATTTAGAGCCCAAATTCTAGTTATTGAAAGTCTGTGCAACAGGAAAACAACTTCATATTTGCATACTCTTCCTCTGTAATACATATATTTCATATATCTTACCATTCAAAGAAATTACCAGGCTGACAGTTATAGACTGAGTTTTGCTGTTTAACCCACATAAGTTGTTATACAAATCGATGATAAAATAGGATATGTCACGCTGCCTAGTCAAGTAGCTGTAGATGAGTGTGAAGCATCCACTAGTGTGTGGCACTGTATTTGGTGATGTTACAGCTGTCCTTAGTAAGGTTGCCAACAGACATGGATTTGGGGAGTGAAAAGTGGGTTGCTGATGATCTAGAACTGGAGAGAGCTCCATCAATTTTTTTCATGTAAGATACTGCACTGTTGGATTATATCAACAACAACAGAGGATCCCCACTGATAAAGTTGTGGTAAAAGGCTCAGCTGAGTGTTGCAGTTCCAAATAATTCACTTCTCATAGAAATACTTGGGTTTCTGCCTATGTTTACTGTTCAGGAAGCCATCTTTAAGCTTTAATCTTTGCAAGGAAGTCCATTTTCCTTATTACATTCAAAACCAGTACGTTTTTAATCAAGTACTGTGAATAGCATATCGGATGAAGTGGTTGACCCTCAGATCAATATAGCAGATAACCTAATCCATTTATTATGTTTGAGAGAATAAGTGCTTCTATCAACTTTGATAAAGAACAAAACCAGTAATCTCTGGAAAGATCTTCAGCACGTTTCAAATGTTTCACTCCTGTTGGCTTCAGCAGAGCTGCTAGCTGTCCTGTAATTCCAAATTCCAAATATTACAGCAAGTGGGGAGCATGTGCCCGAGGAAAGCACGCACAAAACCAATTCTCTTATTCTGTGTTTACTTACTCTGCAGAGTTGTCTCAAAGCGCCAACTACAATCTGCAAAAACAAGATTGCTTCCCTCTGGACCCAACTTGCACAAATATTTCAGTGGATAAATACATAAATTAAAAAAAAAATGTGGTAAATAGAAGGGGGGGAAAAACAAATCTAAGATGGACTGATTTGTAAACCAATAAATATTACATCATCTTTACACAATGAAGTTCCATAAAGGACATCAGATTATCAGTTATGAGAAACGCTTACTAGATATGGAAAAGGATGACTTTCAGGGTCCTGAACAACTTGTAATTCAATTATTGATTTTATTTGGTGGTAGCCTTTTAATAGACAGCTATCTGGCATTGGCTGTTTGATACTTTATTATTTCTTTATTTTCTGTTATATCCTGTTATCTCTGTTATAATCATTGCTAAGTAATTATTCAACTTAGAAAAATTCTGCACTGAACATTGCTAATGTCCTGTGGTTTCTTTGCCCATCTGAGCTGTCATATGGTGCTCTTTCCAAAACCACATTTGTAGAGCAGAGCTTTGGAACTGTTTAATTTTCTGGAGAAGAGTTTATTATTAAACACTAGACTGTCATCAAAACAATTCAATATGCATGACCTAAATCTATTTGTGGTTAAATAGTAAGGTCTGGAGGTTAATAAAAAGAACTGCAGCAAGCTGCTCACAAGATAATTCAAGAAACTTATAAAAGACTGCAGAACTCCAGCCATTTTCCCATTAGGCTTAAGATAAAAAGTAAATTTAAAAGGAAGGTGATACTTCTATATTACTATGTCCTTAGCAATATTGAGAGAGATTCCATTGTTTCAAAGGTTAGGTGAGAGAAAGAACTATGTGCAGTTGGCAGAAAGCTAATTTTTTCATAAATTTAGCAGAATGTTTTTTCCTTCCCTCTTACGATAACTTTTCTTTTGTTTTTTTTAACTGTCCTTAGCCTTGTGAGTGTGAATTGCCGGAGTGGGAAGGAGAAGAGACCTAAATCAGCTTCCAGTTCAGCATTTAAGCACTCGCAGTCACTTCTCAAGTGCTGCTGAGTGTCACAGCAAGACAGGGAAGGGAAGTGGCACTAAACGACACCTGAAAAGTCAGTAGGCTTATTAAGTCTTACTTAAAAAGTTGATTGGGAAGCTAATTTAGAGCTCCCCTGTCCTGCCTTTTAAGTATGATGAAAACCCTTAA
This sequence comes from Pygoscelis adeliae, assembly GCF_000699105.1. NCBI lineage: Eukaryota > Metazoa > Chordata > Aves > Sphenisciformes > Spheniscidae > Pygoscelis > Pygoscelis adeliae. Next base: position 628,651 of record NW_008824901.1, on the reverse strand, counting down.
AAGACTCTTGCTGGTGCTAACAGATTCAGAGTGGCATTGAGTGTAGACGTGAAGTGGGAACAGGGAAACACAAAGCCAGAAAAATTGGTTACCTTTAGAGTCCATGCCTGTGCATTTTTCCTAAAGGAAAAGTGGGAGATGAAGGATATTTTACTATCTGCTGCTGACATTAATATTTTTTACTCTACAGTGGGCCAGAGTCCTGCCATCAGAAGCCTCTTTTTCATCCATTTTGTCGGTGTATAGAAGCCTAATGTGGGTCTAAATGTCATGCATGCACATTCTGATTTCCTAGGCAGTATAAAGGGACTGTGGGGTAAATAACAAACCCTTATGCATGTAAGGGGTTTTGTTGGAGATAATGGCATTCCCGTATTGTTCATGTGGCAACTGTGATATCATGTAAAGAGCCAACCAAGCAATGAAAAGATGGCATTGGAAACTGTTGTTCATGCTCTAAATTGCTTCTGAGCTGAGCCTTTAAAACTGAATGTCATTTCATAGCAAACTGCCTGCCCTTTTAATGGAAATGTCAGTCTTTTAGAAAGTTCTTGTTTAGAGGTACCATGTGGTAGACAATACTCCTAATGAAGATCTCCTTCCTTTGTCTCTTGCACTTGCCCTCTCTTTTATTTCGTTGCATAGAGATACCAGCCAGGACTCTTCAATTACGGGAAAAGCTTTTCATTTTAACAACTGTTTTGTAGACATTCTTGCTAATGCATTTTGTCTGCCTTTGTTTTCCAGCATCCCATTTCTATTGTCATCTTTTAAAACGACAGGAGACAGAGCTTTTTCATTAGGAAAAGAGCTAAGAGGAGACAGTACAGTTCAGACTGTGCTTGGAAAAAAGAACAAAAGCTTGACTGTTTAATTTTAAACTCACTACAGGTGTATATTCAACAAGATATTATTGTCTTACGGCCATTAGAACTGTACCAACTGGAAATATTTTGAGAGAATGAATTTTTAATCTATGGCATCAATAATGTGACCCATAACAGTGTCTGAGCGTATTTCATTATCCATGGAGTGTGTACATGCTTGCTTTTATCCTCTCCTAGTCAAGAGTTAAAATGCATTATTAATGTAAACTTCAGGGAAAGAAGATTAAGATTAATTTAAAGTGTTTTTTGCCTTCCAAGTGGAGCAAGCTGAACAGTAGGTAATTATGGTACCCCTTGACTTCCTAAACAGACACAGGTATTGTGCATCCTATTGTGTTTCCCAGCACCGTGTCAACAGGAGTGTTGATGTTGGAGCTGACTCTGCTATTAGAGTTATGTGCCTAATACTCCATTTATGCTAAACATTCACTTTTGGACCCTGGAAAGATATCAGGGTCTCTATCTGCACACTATCACAGTCTCCTCTGTTTGTGATTTCAGATTTGTTAGATAAAATGTATCTTGTGTGGATATTTGTAGGCATTCTTGTAAAGTTCTTCCTCTCCCCTACCAAACTTCTTTTTGCATCAGAAAGTTCTGGAATCTCTTTCAGGCTACTGAAAGAAGTGCCATGGCTGGTACTATAAATGGGTAAGATAATCCACCTTTGGACTCTCCATCACAACTTTAAATCCATACCTACCAACTATCAGAGAATATAGTCAGAGCATTTGTATGTATGCCTCAACTTTTTATAACATCCCTGGTTACTATTGAAAGAGAAAAACAGTCCTTAAGAGTGTATTTCCAAGCAT
>NW_008824901.1:595619-626902 GCF_000699105.1 Pygoscelis adeliae | reverse complement strand
CCTGCTGAATTCCCTATTATTAAATAATGTGTTAACTGTCCAAAAGCTTATTTAAAGACGATTTCCATCTCTGTCTTGCTTTCCCTGAGAGGGACAAAAAGCAGCATTAGATTGTCTGTCCATGAAAGTCAATGAAATGTAACACTGCATATATATCTATATAAAAATATATATATAGAGAGAGATACATAGATATTTAACAAGCCCATTACTTGCTAACTTTTTTGTTAACTAAAGATAGGGCACAAACCAAGTTTGGTGCTATGTGTGATATTTTTGTCCACTGTGGAATACCTCAGTCTTTAATTCTAAAATGCAGACCATTGTAAATATGTATAGATAGTAAATGTGTTATTTAATCTCTGGGGTACCAATATGGGAAATAACAGGCTGACCCCTCAGATCACAAAACACAGACCCTTCACAAATAAGCATGTTATTAACATTAGCACTATGTTACCAGTGTCTTTCATCGTACCAAATTGCATGTTGAATTCACTTTCTGCATGTCATTTCTGTACTATTATTATTATAATCAGGAAGTTGAATTGATTTAATTGCTCCAGTTAGAGCTTACTCTAAATTTGCAATATTATTGAACCTGCCTTAAAAGTGAGACAAACTAATTTTATTATTAATGATAGGCTGAAATAGATAAAAGAAGCGTTATTCTTTCTGTATTTCTAGTTAAATGCTCAGAAAACTATGCTGGATATGCAAGACAATCCTCTAACATTGAAAGAGTGGCTTCCAGCTGAGACCGGTTTAGCATACACTTAACACCTGCTGGCTTACCCAGAGGGAGGCTCCCTTTTGGCTCCTCAGGCAGAGCTGCTGCCAGGGCACCACATGAATCCCATTTTGAGTGTCAGATGCAGTAGTGCGTAGGACAAACACACAGCATGACACCCCGCCAGATGAGGACTCCACTAATTGGTCAGTCTCCCCTAGTTTCTGACCACCCGTTGACAGACACAATAACAACATCCCAAAAGGAGGAGTGGTTGTGCCAGGATGAAACAAACTCTGATGGCTTACCCCAGTGATTTTCTGGCATTGTGTTTCATGTTTATGCAAAATAATAATGGTTTGTGGGCCTGAGCCTATAAAGAGCTGTTTAAGCACTCCATGTTACTGCTAATTTCGTCTTGAATCCAGGTTCTGCCATTGATCTGAAGTAACTTAGTGCTTCCATGCCACTTCCTTTCTGAAAGCACCGTTGTGTTTTGGAATCTGGCACAATCTAGGGACAGTTACTTTGTTATCAGTGCCTGGCAGACCATGGCACCATATGACAGAAGTGTGTCAGGCGAATGTACAGGATGTTTCTCCCCACAAAGCCCCAGAGTTCTTTTTTTCTCCAAAGCCTGGCTCGTCTCTTAGTGTCTTTTATCTTCTTCAGCAGCAGTGATTGAAGTTTGGCTAGTGTGCACTATAGCTGACTGACAACAAAATATGCTGTAGTGACCTCATCAGTTTAAACAGATATGTCTCTGTAGGGAACAGCCCCCTCCTCCCACCACCCCCCCCAAAAAAAAAAAAGAAGAAAAAGAGTGCGGGTCAACTAGATAGAGGCAGAAATGAGCGTAAGAGTACTTATGTGAGAGAGTGAGCATGGGGGAATGGCAACACCAATCAAGAAAATGCAGATGTGTAAGACTAAAGGAGCCTGAATGTGAGGGAACTTCAAGGAGGGCAGGAAGAGAAATAGAGACCCAAAGTCAAAGAGAGCGAAGAGTAACTGGAGAACTTAAGTCTAGACCTTAAGCTACCACGACGGATGGATTAGGCTGCAAGAATAATTCTCCCCGGTGAACTTTTTCATCTGGGTGATGTTTGGGGTTCTTGGACTAGGGCTTAGCCTATACCTATGGTAAAGAGTAAGGTTTGGAGAGAGCCAGAGCCTAGCACTGCAGTTGGAGTGGGACTGCAAAAGGGTGCCAAGGGAAAGTGCGGATTGCATAAAGAATTCTCCTCTGAAACTGTTTTCATCCTTTTCCACATCCTGACTTCCTACTGTTGCCTTCTGCACTGCAAGGCAGCTGTGGGAATTATCTGACAAAGTCAGATCATCTAAAGCTAAAAATAAGTGAGATAAAGGAATAGAAAATGCCAATGTGAAACCAAAACCATTCCCAAATAAAATGCTTTATTATATTTCCTGGTCTAGACAATGGTGGCAGTGACACTTTACTGCAGAGGTAGAAACCGGTACATCCAAGCAGATTCCATTCTCTGCTCACCTGAGTATACAAAATACGTATTCAATTGCATATGTATAGGGACCAAGAGACTTGCAAAACCATTGATTTTTTTTTTTTTTTTTCATTTAAACTTGAGGGCAGACAGCAGTGAGAAAGGACAGTAGAGCAGTTGTCTTTCTGGAGGAACGATTTTCAAAATTTGTAAAAGGTGTGGGAGCAAATGCTGTATTAAACCTTTTTCAGCCTTTGTTGCAGATCCCATGAGCATTAGCTAAATATTAGCCTGATTACCACAGGGTAGGGTGATAATCCTGTAATATAATACCCATTTATAAAGAAAAATGAAACAGACTAAAAGCAAGAGATGTTTAATATTCAGCATGTTCACCAAAACTGCTCTATCACTGAACATCTGTTGCACAAGTGAAGTGACTGTGTGCAAACACTTAGCATGAGGGTACAATTGCTTCTTTCCAAGGTGGATTAGAATCATATGGGTAGCTGATTCTCAGCTCAGTGCTGGGCTGTTTTGAATGTCCTCTGGTAGGTAGCCAAAGGAAATTTTCTTGTTGAAATGACAGGAATTCTTTGACATAACATGTTCTGTTAGAGGATATGTTGAAATGTCTATATCATTTCAATTATGAGCTTCCTTTCTGGCACCTATCAATGTATGTTCATGGTAATCACAAGCAATATCTTGTCAACAGCTATCTACCATAAGCGATCCTAATCCACTTTGCAATCATTTTCAAAGCCTCTTCATTTTCACTGAAAGGATTGTTTTGTTTAGAAGAATTCTTACTAATGTGCAAAATTGCCCTTAGTTAAATCCATTGTAGGAGCTAAAAAGGAATACAAGTATAAACCTTCACAGCTGGAGTACAGATAGCTACTGTGGATGTAGCTTGCACTTCTCATTTTTCACATGCAGCATATGCTTGGAGAGTGGTGAACAGATGCAACTAGTTTAATGGGGCAAATCACATGCATTTTATCTTCATGACTCCACATTTGGAGAGTGTACTCCCTCTTTACCTTAATATGACTCCAGATACATGTGAATAGCTGTGGCAGAATATTGACATGGCTTAGTTTAAGCTAGAAAATAAAGGTTACATGGCCTTCCTGTTTGAAGTTCATTAAAATAAGCAATATGTGATACGCAGGTGGCAGCAAAAATGCAGCCTTAAGTGTTTTGACTGTGCTCAGACTGTTGATGCAGAGAGAGGGCTCGGCATCTGAAGGTGCTCCCTGTTATTATCAACCAGGGCTGGAGGCCATGGCTTTACCTGCTGGTCTGGTCCCCTGCCAAACCCTATCTGGCGCCATTGAAAATACTTTTCCATGCTTCTTCCTCCACTGGCTCTCTGGCTGCATTGCTGGGGAAAGATAAGGGCAATCTTGTCACACTGTGGGCAGAATTTTACCAGTCTAGAGATGGAATAAACAGCTGTACTGGACATGACTTCTGCTATTTTTAGCATTGTACATGTGAAATATTCTCCAAATATCCTGGCATGTGCCCACTTTCACTGAAGTGATGACTCTGCTTCGTTTTGTTCATCTGGAATGCTAGAGAATAAGCAGATTTATGTTTTTAACATTGCTGCCTTCTTCCTGCAGACTAGACATCACATAGTATTTCTACTGGTGCAAAGATAGAACATCAGCCTTTTCCTAACCCTGTTTGAGTTGTAGGGGAGCCAGACAAGTCCATATTTTAACTTCACACACTAATTGGGATTAACAGCAAAAAATTATTTATGCGGGATAGCGTAGGGCAAATTCAGTGTCCTCTTCCTGTGGGGTTATGGGCTGATTTTACTGGTGCTTTTCTAGATTATTTTTAACAATAGCTGACAATTGAATCTGATCCCAGCTTCCTCCTCCTAAATCAAGATCTGTACTTTCATATGGGGAGAGGGTAATGGATATGGATATGTTTACTAAAGCCATGCATGATCGATGCTAAGTCCTAAGGAATTTGAGAAAAACAGATAATTAGAATAATTTTTTAGCCAACTGTTTCCTAAACAATCACATTTTTCAGGGGTATTTTGGTTTGAGGTTTTGTTTTGCTGTTGTTCTTGATTAGGACCTGGTAGCAGTGGAACACTTGAATGCAGAAGTATTTTCTTGGGACAAGTCCAAACATACATCTCTAAAAAGTCATATTTTCTCTCTCTCATTTTGTCTTCTTTGCCTTCTCCGTTATTGATGCACATAATAAAACACTAGGAAAAAAGACAAATCCACCCAAAAGGTCAAAATCAATGATCCTTTTACAGATGGCACCTTTGGGAATCCTAGGTACTTTACCATCAGCTTGTGTTTGAGACTGTTACTTGAATACTTTTTTTTTGATGACAAAAATCAATGACTTCTTTAAAGAAGACACCCTTGGGGCTAGAAGGATGCAGACTTTGAAATGTTTACTAGTCTGTGCCTGTCTCTGAAAGACTAATAAACATATTTATAAGTTTATGAGCTCCTATTTAATTTTATGGATTAGAAATGGTATATGGTTTTGACAAGAATATTTAAGCTAGTGTGCCCCAATGAGACACATTCTGTATCACTTTGGAAATTTGCATACAAGTTCTGATCCAAAACTGATGGAAATCAACAGATATATTTACATTAGGTTTAAATTTATCCCTGTGAAAAAGCCACTGAAGTTATTGGAGTCATCTTGTTAATGAATTTGATCCAACAGCCAAATACTAAATCAATTCTCAAAGTAAAAAGATAGAAAACCCACTTGCATAAAGATAAGAAATCTACTTATCTCAGCAAAGATTATTTCCTTTATATACAAATATGTATTTATTGTTACTCTGAGCTGCAAAAAGCATTTGCTTTTTAAAAGCAGGCACACTTTTTACCTTATTTCTTTGCTGCTAATTTAACATTACATTTATTTATGGCACCATAATTTACTTTGACACGAGGGCAGATAGATATTCCTTGATTTTCCTGAATGACCGGGGTTATAACAGGCTCTTGTAACTTAATAGGACACTTGATCTGGATATCCTGTGATGTGGTGTTGAGGCTTTGATGCTGGAGTCTGGACAATCAGTTTTCTCACCAGCTGTGCAGATACAAACTTTGCCAGGATTTTTTTTTTCTTCCCCCCTCCCCCCCCCCCCCCCCCCCCAGTCAAAGATTTAGGGTTGTTTTAGTCTTGTGTTTTGCAAGTTGGTTTCTGGGGAATCAGCCACAGAAATTACTTTTGAAATAGACTGGCAGTGTATAGTAGCCTTGCAGTAATTAGTAAAACTAATTTGTATTCTTTTTCCTTTGACTCCAGATCTAATCAGTAAATACAGTGATATAAAATGTCAACCCTAACCAAACAAGTGCATTGAAAGGATAACAGTAGATAATGTCATTTATGAATTAAAACATGGGAACATGCATGACATTAAAAGACTTGTGTTAGATATTCCTTCCCATCACTTACTGATCTTGATTTAAGTTTACTGATTTCAGCTTCATAAATCAGTATTATTCTGGTATGTAGAATGTCATCCCATTCTCAAGACAGTAAAAATGGTTTGCTCTTGAGGACTGCAGGGAGAACTGCTGGATAATCGCTTCTGTGCCACAGCCCTGTGCGGAGAGATAGATTAAAGCATGGAATGCCCCTGGAAAAACTCAGCTGCAGTAGAGATGGTTGGTGCATGGGAACCTACTGCCTCTGTGCAGAGCTGTGCAACATGAAGTAGCATAGGCACGAAGCTTGACACAGCTCTTATGAGAACAGTTTGTGCATCCGTGCAGAGTAAGGACTACTCTTGCGCTGTCTCTCACGTTGTACTGACCCACAGTAGGTTGACTTGTAGTGAACAAGCTCTCACTTTTGTCCCTGAGCTAAATGGAATCTGCGCTTTCCTGACCAAAGTCGCGCTGACATCATTCACAACTGTACCTGTGGCCATTTATTTTTCACTGTCTGTTGTCTTTTATGGGCCAAGTTCCTCAATCTCATTTTGTTTCATTTTCCCAAATATTCATTGAAAATGGTAAAACTTTTCTCTCAGATTTTGGCAATTTAAAGGGTATCTTCTTCCATTCTCAGACTTTAATTGGCTGGAGATCATGTGTATAATGTGGCAAGGCTGATCATGGAAGAGGTGAAAAAATCCCGTCACTAGAATTGAGTAGCTTCATCTGTCTGCAGGATGTGACAAGCAGAAGGGGTATCTGCGATAGCTGTACTTACTCTCGTCTAAGTATCTGATGGTGGTCACAGTCAGTAAGAGGATGTTGAGCTCAAAGGAATTTCAGATCCTTGGCTGCTCTTATGATGCTAAGTTACGACTGTGGCTTCATATCATTCCCCAACTTCATAGCACAGACTGAACTGGCCGCCTTGTGCTGCCTGAATCCTGCCATGGGTCAGAGAGTTTTAATATGCAGATAAGAGAGTACACAGGGGAGAAAAGTATCTCTGTAATTTTCAGCTCTTGAACTTGTCTGAGGGTTTCACCATTTTGATAAAAGGATTATTTTCATAATAAGTGTGACATTGCCTCTGTGAATTAACTCTTGCTTCCCTAGGAAAGGGAGTTGAGCTGTATAATCAGAAGCAATTGCCTCATGATGTTGGTGTCCTTTTTAGCCCACAATATTCTTATATCCAAATTAGGACTATGTAGTCTGATTGGGTGGACAATTAGATGGGTAAAAAAATGGTTGGATGATCATGCTCAGAGCATAGTGGTTAATGGGTCATACTCTACCTCAATGCTCAGGACAAGTGGAGTACAGCAAGGGGCTTAGTGACAGAGCATAGTCTTGTCAGATTCGCAGATGACCCCAGATTGGAAGGGGCAGTATTTGGTACATTAGAGAAGTCCCTCTGCTGTTCAGAGGGACCTATTCAGGCTGGAAGAATGGGCCAACAGGGACCTTATGAAATTCAAAAAGTACAAATGCAAAGGCCTGTACTTGGGAAGGAATAACCCCTTATAACCAGTGCCAGGGAAGCAGCTCTGCTGGAAAAGACCTGGAGTCTGGCGGACAGCAAGCTGAGCAAGAACTAGCAGAGAGGTCTGGCAGCAAAGGCAGCCAACAGCATGCTGGGCTGTATTAACAGGAGCATAGCCGTTAGACTGAGTAGAGCAATTACCTTCCTCTGCCCAGCACTTGTGAGACTGCATCTAGAATTGTGTCTAGTTTTGGGTCCCCCTGTGAAGAAGGACATCAATCAAGATGATCAGGGGCTGGAGCACTTGCCCTGTGAGGAAAGGCTGAAGACACTGGGCCTGGAGAAGAAAAGGCTTCTAGGGGAGCTAATGGCAGCCTCCTAATACCTGTGAGAAGATTGTCCAGAAGATGAAACTAGGCTGTTCACAATGGTGCATGTTGAAAGGGCAAGAGACAATGGACATAAATTGAAACAAGAATTCAGAATTGATATAAAGAGATATATATTTTTTTTACCAGGATGACAGTTAAGCATCAGAACAAGCTGCCCGGTCTCCTGAAAACTCCTGGGAGTTTTCAGGACCTGAATGGATAAAACCCAGAGCAAACTGATCAGATCTCAGTTGACACTGCTTTAGGCAGGAGGTTGGACTGCAGACCTCCTTAGGTCCCTTCTAACCTGAATTTTCCTGTGATTCCTAAGATTCTCCACATTACAATATAAATCTGTATTGGTGTAACTACGTTTGTAGACAGAATCACAATACAAGTTTGCTTTAGTTATTTTCTGCCATTTTCCATGACAAGACTTTGTTTTGGGCTGCTACAGTTTTATAACTTCGTGAAACCCCCATGTGTTTGAACTGAAATTTGAGAAGGATTTGTTAATTACCTGTACAGCTTCAGTCATCTGAAAACAAGGCTAGGGCAAATATATTTTTGTATTTCCAGTAAAATGCCCCATATCCTTTGAGTGATGGGGGAGGGGGGGGCAGTAACTCCGAGAACCCTGCTGATGTCAAGTTACTGTTTGATGCAAAGAAGAGGGTAAGAGCCTGTCTTCAAACTCTTGCTTGGCTTAAAGGCCATTAGTACGGAGTTTTATTTTCACACTTATATTAAGATGTGAAAGTATAATTTTCTTGAAAGACTTTGCTAAAAGTCTTAGTTTTAAGGATTTTGCAACCGAGGCAGTATTCTGTTGGATTTTTTTTTTTTTAATTTACTATACCGAAGAAAAAAATATACTGACACTACTTGAACAGTTGGCAACTCTGATGCTGTTTCACTTTAAGAGGAACAATTAGTTGAACTTGTTTAATGTTGGCAAGAGAGTCATGAATCCCAATAAGGCCATGAATACATTTATTATTAATTTTCTTCTCATTCATTTTTAATTTTCTGTCAGACAGAATCAAAGGCTGAATTGGTGACTTCAGTGTTTTCTACCTTGCTCTGTTGGCTTCAGAAGTCCTTTAATAAGGCAATTATTTATTCTGGACATCACTGGGAAATCAAAGGTGAAGAAATCAGGGATATCTAAACCCTGTAGTGCATTAATTCAAACAGCACTCACAATGTTGGATAGAGTTCATGCCTCTGGTTCTTTAATGTTGCCTGGTTTGGTACTTTTTTCATTTTAAAATTAGCTGGAATGTGTAGAATGAAGAGTGAAGGGAAACCACAAAAGGATTTAGCTTATAGAAGCAAGAATTACTGGAATCGGCAGGGGTTCTGGCTTCTGGATTGAGAGTAGGCTGGTTCATTGTACTGAGAGGAGGCAAGCAGAGGATCTTTGAGAAGGTTTTAATGCATGCCCACAAGGCTTTCATTAGGAAGTTGTATATAGTAGTGGCTATATATGCCTATTATCTCCTGAAAACAAGGAGTAGATCTGACTTCACTGAAATTCTCTTATCTAAGGCATGGTGCTTCATTGAAGTCAGTGAAAAAACTTGCACCCATTTTACTGCATCAGGTTTTCAAATAGAATATGGAATGTTTATCTAACTCCAGTACATAGTTCATATTTCTCTTTCTGTTTTTTAAAGTGAACAGAAGATAGGGAAAACAAGGCACTGGTAAAGAGATGTATGTGTGTATGATTGAGGAGGAGGAGTTACCTGTGCAAGGACAGCCACGAGGTAGAAAGGCTGAATTTCCTTTCTTTTAACAGACCTTAGTTCTACCTGTACAGACTTCCAGGTCTAGTACAGGGGTGAAACACTTCTTCAGCTCCATGTATTTTGCTTTTTGGACGTTACTGATAGGATTCCACCACAAGCAGGAGGTAGTGTTTGTATCTTTTTCACGAAGTATTTAAAAATGTCTGTTATTCACACTGCTTTGCTATCAAGATGTTACTGCAGTCTCTTGCTATTTTGTTTTTGCTCATTCTTCAGAATTTTGGCCTTCTATGAAGTTGACGGAACAAGAACTGAAAAGGAGACAACATATCAAACCTGACATTTAAAGGTTCAAACCTTCAATGTACTGAGCACATAGTCTAAAGAAAACAGTTATGGAATTGTCTTGTGTCCTGAATTCTTCCTGCAGACCTCCTTGACACTAAGCTGCCTCACTGCAATGTTTTGTAGTTTAAATGTGATTTAACATTCCACACAGAGCACGAACACTTTGCTCTAATGCTTTATGTTGAGCAAAGCAACAAGAGGCTATTTGAAAACATTTAGCCATGTGCTCCTGAGAAAAAGAATGTCTCTGTTCCTCTCTGTCTAATCATTCTGCTGATCAGAATGCTATCTTAAGAAAAAGAATATTGTACAAGTTGCCATAAAGTTTTATGAGCCAATTATTACAGATATAATTGTCCAAGGTTATAGAGGTCTATAGATGTCTTATTTTCCATAGGCCAGTGCCCTTTTATGCTCCTCTTTTATAGTTAATGCAATGCCTCATTTAATAATTTAAAAATAATTTATTGGAGTTAAATTGCTTTTTTAGAAGGCATAATCTTATCATTCTCATTTTTATAAGAAACTCATTTTAATTTGTTTGCTGTGCCATTCTCGCATGAATTTAGGAATTTAATGGAGTGAAAATTGAAGGCTGATGGCCTCAATGAAATTATTAATTTGGTAACCTAAAGATTTATTTGGTTGATTTAGATGGAATTTTCAATACCCAATTATCTTTGGACTCTATTAAAGAATGAAGCCTCACCAAATAACAGTTCTCACTCAAAGTTCCCTAGGATGAATTGAAAAGGACATCTTCATTATTGCTATTGATGTTAATGTGGAAATCACTTACTGTTAATAATCCTGAAGGACAGATAAAGGCTTATTTTTACCCTCAAGAAGCTAGGTACCAAACCCTAAAAATGTTATCTTAGTGAATGAATATTACCTGCAGATAGCAGACTTAGTCATGCAGAATATTTTAACAGTTTACTTTCATCTCTACCAAGTCCCATTAGAATAATTTAGTAGAAGGAAAATATCTCTCAGTCATGCAAATAAGTTTGATTTTTTTTAATAAAGGTGCCAATATAACTATATAAAGACACTATCTGAAAACCTAGATATGAGCATACAAAAGAAATGTTTGTTTTCTATTATATTCCATAAGCCTTTACTTTTAGGGTTATGAAGAACCCTTCCATAAAAATCACCATTTCACAGGTTGAGATTTTTTAAAGACTTTTTTTAATAGCACCCTTTGCCAATATAAACATTTATGTATTCAACACGTTGTTTCCTGAAGAGAAGCAAACACCAATATGACATTATACCCCAGTGAAAGGGTCATAGTCTCTTTTTGTTGTTTGAAACTGTCCTAGCTGACACATCTATAATCTAGAGAAGCATATTTCTCAGTAGTTCTACAGTTTATAAATGTAAATGCAGGAGAAGGAACTAGAAATGAAATATTAATTGCCTTAAAGTTTGTGTCAGATGTTAAAGAGAATCTTAGTGATTTTAGAAGTCAAAACGGAATGTATTCTCACACATGCTAAAAAAATAGAGTATGAAGCTAATTGCACAACAACTAGAGATAGTCAAATACTAATAACCAAAAAACAGCCTGGATTTAAGTGATCATTGCCAATTCATAGACATATTACATTGTTGTAGCATCTGGAAGATTAAAGTTGGGTATTAAATGATTCCTTGGCAACATAAGAATGGAAACTTACTTTGCTCTCAGTTTTTTTGAGTGAAAGTTAGGCAGTTTGAGGAAGAAAGTCAAAAGTTGGGTTCCCACAGTGCCAGACGTTAATTGCTTGAGACTTCCACTTTTGATCTTCACAGCATATGCTCTTTTAGTCAGGTAATATCAATCATATATGTAAGTTATGTGATTTTCTGTAATCAGATTTGGTTTTGAAATGAGGAAATGAGATTTAATAATTTAAAGTAGGCTTGAAAATAGTTAAATAACTCTTGCAAAAGGACATAAATATTTAAAGACAAACACAATGAATCAAGGTCTTTGCATTGGCTTGCTTCAGATTTGGAAGTGATCGAGTGTAGCAACCTAAGAGTAAGCAATGCGGTACCTTGGTTACCCACAGAGCCAGGCCAGAGCCTTCAATCTCAGCGGCTATTTACTTCTTAGTCACTAATCCAAAATGTTATCCTATGATTCTGCTTCTCCTTCCAGTGCTCTTATTTCCCCAAACGTCTTTTCATTCAGTGGAGGCCCTTTTCTGTTGTATCCAGGGTTTGTTTTCATACTGTAGTGCAGGTTGTCATGAGCAAGTTACGCCTATGCTCAGAAATTGCTTTGGCAATTTGTGCCTAGGTTGGTGCACATCCCACTGATACCAATATGCATTTTCCCATCAATATCAGTAGGCTTTGATTCAAGCCTTATAGACAGACAAGAAATTACACAGATGTGGTTAGTACACAGTGAGATAATGTCTACATTAAAATTAATTTCCCTCTGCCTACAACATTAGTTATGCCAACAAAGATGGTTGAAGTAAAAGTGTGTTTTGCTGAAGTGGCCTAAGAGGGAATGAATGATGTATATGCGTTTCAGCATTTTGCTGTTGGGTCCCAGCTCAGAGGGTAACTTTCTGTGAAAACTACATGTCTTGTTGCAGCTCTCAGCTCTTACTGAATTTAGAGGTTACAGCTTAATCCCTGATGTAGAGCCCTCTACCCTTCTGTGCTATATATAATTTGTACAACTGGATACAGGTGATATTCTCTGGTCAGGAGACAGTTGGAGCAGAGCTAGCATGAAGACTTGAAACACTTTTTTATTCTAGTGGACAATATCTCTCAGATCAAAGAGGGCATCACTTCTAGGGTAAGGAGAAGAATAGGTGCTGTCTATAGTATATGTGACCTTTGTATAAAAACCTTCAGCTTTTTGTAGTTCCACTCTGTCAAGCGTCATGGAAAAATGTGCATGACTTGATGAGTGAAATTAAAGAAAAAAATAATCTACATTTTAGTCATATGATAGTTGTGAAAGGAATTCACATAACATTCTCATCCCTAAATATCATGCAAATTTTTGATGGATTCTCTAACTCTTGTAAGATTGTTAAAGCTGTTCAGGGATGAGTAGAAGGGGTACAATTCCCCTTCCTTTTTCCTTCCTTTCACCCTTAGTAATTTAAATCAATTTACAAAACCTTTTACACCACAGTTGAAAAGCTGCCTCCATTCTGCAATCAACAAAACATTACTCGTAATTATTTTTACCACTTTATACTATGTACAATAAAGAAAAATGCCTAGAACTGTATCCCAAACCAAAAATCAAGCTCAATTCATTTAATTATCAACAACAGAAAGTGATTCCTGCTTCTCAGAGAGCTCCGATACAGGCATAATTAGCTCATTTAACCTCAAAGAAATAATTAGCCAACATGAGAGTACAAGAGAAAGTTAAAATGCCACAGCAGTATATTATCCCCTTGTTTCTAACAAAACTATTATCACATGGAAAGGAGGGCTGTATGATACTGACTGGCCAAGTTTTTTAATGTAGTGCAGTACTAAGGTACAAAAAGAAGTAGAAAAACTCCTCAGTTCCATCAGCTGTCTGAAGAGCAACAGACTCTTTTCGATTCTGAGATGACTCTCTCTGTCTTTAGGGGCTGATACACATTTGTAAATCTGACCCGCAATTAACTGTCCTACTAGCAATGTAAAAAAATGTGTCACACTGCAAGAGACAACCACACAAAACAGAAATCCCAGTGATGTAAAATTTATTTTCTAATCCTATGTATGACTAATATTTTTAGCGGAAACAATGAAAAATATTTAAATTGGAATTAGTTCCCATGAGTTCAGGAACTTGGAGGCAAATAGCAAATAACTTGTTTATCTAGAACCTTGTCTTAGCATGACTCTAGTAGGCCCCTGCAGTGTCACTTCATAGAGGAGTCTTGGGGAGTTCTTTCTTCCCCCTCCTTTCCTCTTATTCTTTAGAGCACCTGGATTGCTGTGGTACTGCTGCTCATGGAAGATGTCAAGATTCTTTCTGAGATTTGGAAACCTATGAAATCTGCAGTGCAGGGAGCATCTTAACTTACAGTGGATGTAGCTTGACCCTTAAAACTCTTAAAATTTCATCAATACGGCTACTAATTAATTATATTTGACTTAAAAATATACAGTAACTAATCTGATCAGCTAGGAGAACTTTTGAATCCTTCCATCTTTCTAGTAATTATATATTCTTAAAATCGTGTTTTATAAACACACAACAGAAAAGTATGATTAAAAATGGGCAAAATGCGTGAAAATTAGGGGCAAAACTTGTTCAGATGTTACCAATGAACATGTCTCTAGTACCAAAGCAAGAATTTTTCTTAAAAGTCTATGGAAATTAGACCAGTAGTTGGTTATTTCTGCTGTAAAGAACATTCTAAATTATTTTACTGTTGATTCTTGACAAGTTAAAACGGATGCTCATTGTCTCAAACATCAGGTTTGGAAGGGTTTCAAAATGGTCTTAAGGTCTTACGCCTGCTCCTCACAGAGCTGGGAGTTCACAAGCTATAGACATAGGGTTTACCTGAGGAACCATTAAAAGAGAGTGAGGCCTCTGTGTCAAGTTTCAGACAAGCAAGATGCTTTGTAGTCATGGCAAAAATTAAGTTAATAACAAAAGTGCTGACAAAACCTTAGCTGCAGTATCATGAACTTTCCTGCTGTAAAAACACCAGCTTTAAGTAGAGGTGTGTGGGTAATAAAATCTCCAAAGAAACAAATTGTCTATGAATGTATAATTATGGCTTTCTCAAGGATTTTAAACTGTGTGCATAGTTTTTGTTTATATTTCACTCAAGCAGCTGAAGGACCATTGACAGGTTATTGTCAATGTTTAAAGCTACAAAATTTTTCAAACAACAACAGCCTGAGGCTTTTTGTGTAGTACATACTACTTTTACTATTCAGTGAATATCACTTTTACAGGATGCAAACAATGTCAAAAATCAGAGGGAACAAATACTGAATAGAAAGGAACAACAGTCTTGAACAGAACTGCCATCCTATGGACTTGACACAAGCCCACTGATACTTGTGGGAGTTGGTTCATTCTTGAGAAGTATTTTAAGACATGTCAGATGTTACGTTTGCTTCATCTTCTATAGAAGACACTGTAAAGGGGGAAGAAGTGTGTGAGGGTTTTGGGGTTTTTTTTAAATCTAAAAAAATTAACATTTGGCATCAGCCTTGCAAAACATAATTGGTGTTGAGTACACCTCTTTGCCCATGCAAAACCCTACGTTCATAAACGCAAATTGACTGAGCATGACATTCGCACAAGCAGCAGAAGTGTGAAGTGAAGCTTGCAAGTGTGAAATAGATGCTGCAAGCAGTTGCAGGGCTTCGTGTGTGTAATTAAAGGGAGACTGATAATGTATGCCACAATACAGCAACGTTTATTACATTTTATGTACTGTACAATCAGGTTCACACATGATGCCGTTTGCCTATCAGGGACCAGATTTTTCATGTAGTTAGGAATTTAACACAATATGAATGCCTAGTGAGTTTTACAGAAGCACTCAAGTATTTTTAATACCTAACACACTATCTAGCTTTAGGTACCTAAATACCTTGGCAGCTTTGATCCTAGTTCATATATAAAGGAACTTCTGTAGCTAACCTTACCTTAAGGCCTTTGTCATTTTTTTTTAAGTTCTGACTGTCAGATGTAACATTTTCATTAGCTAGTTGACAAAGGGGCTATTCTTAAAACAAAAGCATGGGCAAATGTTGCTTCTACTTGAGAAGGGCATGTATTTCAGAAGTGCCCATGTTTGTGGCCTTTTTGTTGCTGCTTTTAGGGCATGCTTGCGAAATGGTGGAGTGTTAGCGTTGGGTTTATTTTGGTCTTCTGTATGAAAGGGGGGGAAGGGGTAAAGGGTGCAGGCGAGAACAGACTATGAAGTGCCTCAATAAACCAACAGGAAAGCCATCTGATGGAACAACACATTTCTCAAGGCAATGTGCTGCCCTTCAGGAAGAGTGTAATGAGTATGAAAAATGATGTTAATGATAGTATTTCAGCGATTGTAAATTATACATTGAAACATAGGGTTTATATTTAAGAGATTGTCAAAAGAATATGAGGCAGCAGAACATCCTCACAGTATAACTTCAGTGTTTTACGTGATTGGCCGAAGAGAATACAGTGGTCAATACACTATTTTTGTACTGTCACAAAACCGTTAGTGATGTGAATGTCTTTTTGCCAGTATAAACAGATACCACCAATGTACGGACACACATTGGTTCGTATTGGAAAGGAAGGTCTTTTTACCACTGGGTATAAAGATAGATGGATGAGATACGATGGTGGGGTACTGAGCTGTACCCCATACTGTTACTGTGTAAATTATAATAGCTTAAGAACAGGTGAATTAGTACCATTCTGTGTGAAGACAAAATCTGAGGACATTAATCAAGATTTGCAGACCTTGCAAATACCTGTATATGACAGTTTTGGAAGCCAGAGAGTCAAAAGAAATGTCCATTTAGTCACTTCAGTATAAATACAGCACAGAAAGTTGTCACGACAAATCCATAGTCATCTTGCTAGTTCCAAAAACAAATGGCTGCTTTCAATGAAATAGCTGGGTAGGAAAGAACATTCCTAAGGTGCTGCATATTTCTAAACACAGCCTTATCATGAATTAAGACTAATGCTAAGTATTTGGTAGCTTTGATTCAAATATTTAGCACCACTTTACTCCCTCTATACCCCCTTTCCCAGTTGCTCAGAGGAATCGCTTTAATACTACCACTGCTACTATAGCTGATACTTACTGGGAGATTTTGTTTCTGGGGATAGTATTTCAGAGCCCATAAATCAGCATTTCAATCAGTGAAACTTACATGCCCTTTATATCGAGTAATCTTCAGGAGGGAACCCTGGGAGGCAGTATGTGAATGCCAACACTAATAACAGTTATTGCCACTCTTTGTCTTCCCTGCTGTTTCAGTTTTGTATTGTTTGAAGAGAAGGAGAACCAGTGCATGAAGTTACACTTGTCTACTGCAGGATCCTTGCAGTTTCTGTGGGTTCGGATACTGGTGTTTGTCAGAGGGAGGATATTGAAATTGGATGGATCCAGCATGGCAATTCCCCTGATTGAAAAGTTCAGGATACTGCAAATATCATTTGGGGGTTTTCATATCCATTTTGCACATGGCTGAACAAATTGAGTGGCTAATGCTAGGGGAATCTTCCATAGTGTTTCTCGTCTAACAGACGTGTGAGCAAAACCCTCCTATAACTCAGCATGCCCAGATAAAATGCATATTGGCTGTGTCCTTGAAGAGAGAAGCCTTGTGTTCCCTCAAAATCTGAACAACGGATTTAATAACAACCCTAAAAGATTGTTTCTTGTTGCTATGTCGAGCAACAAGTTATTTAAGAGAATAACAATATTTTGTTTCTTTCTTTTGTTATGTTTCTCATCTCAGAAGGTAATTTTTAGTTCGGGCAAGGCCAAAGACAAAGCAAAATAGGTGTACTGAAATATACGAGTACCAGGAATGTGATTTCCTTGGCAATGATAATCCTGTCACAGCTGTCAAAATTTACTCCTTTATCCATATGACATTTTAACAGGATGGAAACGCCATGTTAGAATAAGCATCTATAAAGGACTTGATCCAAAATTACTAACAACAGCAGGCTCTCCCAGGCAATATATTGTTTACAAATTTCAGAGAAATTGCTTTACCAATATTACATTTGATTTTGATGCTCCAAAGCTTAGCCATAACTCTTCTCTTTTATTATGGCAAAGTTAAAACAGACAGTTAAAAATGTTACTTTAATTTCCGCAGGGATCCAGAGGAAAAGATAAATGTAAAATTATTATGCCAAAAAATAAACAGCACAGGAAATGTAATTCCTTAGGCTTCATGAGTAGTTTTGGTATTTATCAGTTTGTTGTTGAGAGAGAAATCAGAAACAAACTATAATATTTGGTCCAGTTTGCCTTAGCTCAAAGAAAGGTAAATTCCAGAACTTTCACATGTATGGGTAAAATCATTGGTGCCTGCAATAGCTCACCCCTTTGCAAAATAGGTTTGCAGTTCTGAAGTCATGTTGCCATATTGCAATAATGTTGCAATACTGGCCCTAAATGTTAAACATTCAAAGCATGGTAAAGCTTTTCTTTTAATGGTACTGCAAATGGCAGTTAAGAGATACAGGTAAGGACAGAGGGAGTCACCTCCTCAGCCTCTGCATCACTTCGTAAAATACATTTTTCCTTCCTGAAGTTTCTAGATATGCTAATTTAATAACCTAGATTGGATAAGATTTCATTGGTAATTTCATTCCCTGCCAGCTCTGTAAACTTAATACTTGTATTCTATGTTCTGTACAAAGTTGTTGATAACATCCAGGTATAGATGTCCCCTATGATCTAGTTTATACTTGAACGGAGTTTTAAATATATAGCAACCAAGCAGCTTTCTGACAGGTACAGAGGAAACCAATTACTGTCTCTTCAACATCACTGCCCACTTTCCTTCTTGGCTACCCTTTGAATGATATATTATTTGTTGTGTTCCCCAGGAAGGTCTTTGTTCAGTATTTTATGCAGAGCCTTTTTAATGCATGGATTAAATACGACACAAAGTTATAATATTATCATCAGAGGAGCTTCTTCAGACTATGAATGACCGTGCTGTCTTGGAGGTAAACCAAAAGTCCTACTTATGTACTTGTCACTTATAGCATACTTTATCAGAAAAATTTCACTGGGGTCATTGCCAAGCTACCAGAAGGACTTTATATTTAGATATCTTTGTAATTTCATCACCTTAAAAAGACACCTCTCTACACAGCTCTCAAAACAAAACAAACTGTGAGTCTGTAGGTCAAACTGTAGGTAAAAAAAGAAATACATATTTTTAACATCATGATAGAGGACATATTTAAACTAAATAGACCAGATTTTCATGTTTTAAATTCTTGCATCAACTACGTAACTGGTTTATTCCTCTAACTGTAAATATGGCTCAGTTAAACTAAGATATGTCTCAGGTGAACTCTTTGTCCTAGTGAGTTTTAGGACATTTTCAATGTGGCAAAAGTAGTTTTAAAATCTTCCAGCAAATAATAATTCAGAAAGCCCTCTGGGCAGGGGCAGAATATAGCTATATATCCCAATCTTGCTGTTCTTTCCAGGAGTGCCTAATACTGGAAACATCCATGGCTTCAAGAGACTTGCAACTGCTGTTTTTGTCCCATGTGATATCTGAAGCCATGGTATAAGTGAGGCATGACAATGATATAATTATTGAAGTAATTTCTATTCAGGTGTCCAATACATCATGATAATCCTGCAGGGCTTTGATAAAAATGTGTGTGTTTTTTCTTGTTCTTTAATACCTGACCTATATTGTATTCTAATTATTTCTGAAGAATTTTCTGTCTGTTGTTGTTGTATTTCTCCTCACAGATTCAGGAAAGGTGCTATGCAAGACTAATCTGGCATTAATCAATATATTCCAGTGCACACAAAAAAAATCCCACTCTGTCTGGGTCTTTTAACATGTTTCTAATTTTACTTGCCCAGTGCTAAATGCAGTGCAGTACTAGTTATATCAGAGCATTCAGTCTTTCTTTAAAAGTGTCTGCTTGATGCCCTGTTTTCCAACATTGATTTTAAAATAATGCTAGTTCATGATGTTAATGTTCATTTGTACTTTACATATCATTAATATAAAGAACACATGATGTAATATTTGAAAAATTGTTTGAAATTGAAAAATGACCAAACGAGGTAAATTATTCTTAAACTATTAAAAATCAACTTCCTTTAAAATATGTACAAAGCACAGATGTTTCAGTTAATAAAGTGAGCATTATTATGGTGTTAGAATACCTCCAGAACTTCAGCTCATCTTGTTCTGTAATAAGAAACAGGAGATGTTATAAAGTTGTATCTTGACAAAAAGTATTTAATTAACTCACCTGTGCCTGTGAGAGAAGAGAGAAATTACAGGAGAAATGGGAGGGAACCAGTGACAGTATAGTGTTCCAGGGTAACCTTATTGCACACCTGAATGCAGCAAACGTAGAGGATATGGAAACCAAAATCAAATTGCATAAGCGTATGGCATCTAATAAAATGATGCTGACTTTTCCTTCTTACTCTGGTGGGAAAATCTGTTTGTAACAGATTCAGAAGTCTTTCATTTAACATGTCATTGTATATTTAGTTACCCTGACCAACATTCTTGCAGTCTGTGCATCAGCAAAATGAATTTGAACTCCAGCAGGATTTCATCCTGAGTTAATACTGCATGAACCAGGCCCTTGATTTTTGTGCCGATAGAATCACAAAGTAGCACAAGATAGAGACTCAGTCTGTGTATGGAAATGTCATTCACTTTAGTGATCTCTATGTCAGTGGGACTGATTGTAAAGCTGGAAGCTTGCTGGTTGCCTTCAAAAGGATTAGTATATAAGTTAATAATGTTTATGATTTTATATAAAATAGTAAGTAGGATTTTTTTATGATAGTGATGTAGCATTAGGAAAGAGAAGCAAATGCAATTGTACTCTGCTCGGTGTGTGTGCATGCATTCAGGCACTCCTATGTTGGCAGAATATTGATGGTTTGTATGGCATATGTCTAAAGAGCAAACAAAGCTTAATACTGGCTTCCAGGATAGCCGCAGGTTACTCTGTGCCCCTCTTCTCCTATCGCATCCTGCCAAACATTATTGGAAGAGATGGGTGGTCTGCCATTTAGGAGACTCTTTCATTTGTATTTTCACAGACATAATGCGATTATATCTTCTCTCTTTAGCATACACTTAAGAGATAAAGGAGGTGCAGGGAGAGATGGAAGAAAGAGACACAGGGAAAAAATCTCACTGGGATTCTCCTGATGCCATTATAAAGAGCCTGATTGCCTCTGGGCATAGACAGAAGGTCCAGAGTTGCTAAACAGTGTATAAATTTTCCCTGAAGAATTATGATTATCCTCAGCAAATACAGAGCTCAAATGGCTGCCAGACCATCCGTGATGACAGCAATCACTAAAGGTAGAGATTCCTTAATGACTGGAATCCCAAATTACTGTATTTTTACATACTATTCTGAATACTTCTGAATGTTATTTGTAACAGATAATTAACAAAGTTCATCATGAGCATTGAAAACCAGAAGCACTGTGATGTAGTAATAGGGATTGAACATATTATGGTTAGCACTGAAATGTTTATGTATGGGCTGCTGCGGCCACATGAATTGAAACTGATATATCTTAGTGTTTGTACCACATTAGGTTAAAGGCTGTGCTCTTGAGACATCCTGTCTTTTCCATGAAAATCCCTTCTACTTTCTCTTCTGAGTACTAGGCCTGTATGTGGGTATGATGCTCACTATCAAAGGAAGCTTGAGCATATCACATCACCCCTATATCAGCTTCCCCAGCTTTAAAGTAAGTAATGATACTGACCACCTTAATGTTTTAAGAAGAAACCTATAAAACAATGTTTTCTTATTTTACCAGTATCTTAGTAAACTTTGTAGTCCACATCTGAATAAAATGGAGATAATAATTATCTTCTGCTGTGAAGTGCTTTGAGATCTACAGAGGAGAAGGATTTGCAAGAGGCATTATTGCAGCTATTTCACCTTCACTTCTAAATAAAGGAGGTTTTTGGTGTTGTTGCTCTGAGCAAGTGTTCATTCTTGAACTGGTTATGTATTTAGTGGGTATGCTAGATAGAATGTCTTTTATTCATTTGTTCTTCATTTGTGTTATGTTCGTCAGTGACTGTGACTGGGTCAAGTGGGCCCTCTGGAAGGACAAGAGGAGGTTTTATAACCTGTTGGCAACTGAGAATATTCAAGGCAGAGAGGGTTCCAGAGACTGCAATGGGAGGCAGGCAGGAGGATATATGGAGAGGGTCACAACAAGGATTTGTGAGCTTGTAGATCAAGCAGAGAGACTGAGGGGAGCAGAAAGCAGGCATCCAGGTCACAGGAAAGACAGAAAGAAAAACTTCAAGGGGGTTAGAGGGGATGGGCTGGAGTTCCCACAATTCACAATTGAGAAGTCATTGATTCGCCTAAAAGTCGGGAGGCAAAGATGCATCTGTTAACTGTTAACTAAAGAAGAGTTACTTATAATCCTTTTAATTTCCGCTCTTTCCTCTCGTTTATATTCTAATAAAATTTGACTTTTTCTGAGTGTAACAGTTCTCTATGTTTTTTGGAAAGCTCAATGCAGAAGTCCTAGGCAGATCTTTCTCCAAGTTTGGGCCATTTTGAGTCCCAAGACAGGAGCTTTCTCCTTGTGTGTACTTAATGAAACACTTGAGATGAAAAAACAACTCTAGAACGGTTATTTGTTTTATAAAAGAATTTTTGTTGAAACTATGATGATTTAGTGTCTCTCAGATCTGTCTGTACCTGATATTTTTCCACAGTGCAAATCAGTTCCATTTTTGTCGCTATCACCAGAGTTTGGTGCAGTGCAAGTCTCTCCAGTTGAGAATTGAAGCACATCCATGTCTAAACTGATCAGTAAAACATGGTCACTCGGCAGAGTAATGGGTTCTGTGAAGGGTCAGGTCTCTGGAAGTTGAGCAATGATGGAACATGTGGCAGCTACCCACAGACCTATTATAGGTGGTGCTGAACTAGTCCAGTATACTGGTGCCTATGATTTATGGCTCTCTGTTGGGCTGGAAGATAAAGCTTTCCATTAAGGAAGCTGTAAGTCACCATTAAAATACTGTAAAGAACTAGCTAGTAGTGGATGAGAACTACTCATTTTAAATAAGTTGCTATTGATTTTGCAAAAATTGATGCCATCAATATGGTGAGAGTAAGTCAGCACATTATAAATTCAGCAAATATTCCTGATGTAAACAAGCCCACAATGGACAGAGAAAAATTGGTGTATTAATTTGCAGTGGGAGGAATCATTATAACTACAACCAAGTTTCGGGCAGATCATGGATGACTTTGGAGACACCATGCTGATGGGTGTAATTGCCTTTAAGATAAGCTTTATGCTACTTAAGACTGATCACTGCCAGTGTTATTATTCATCTAAAATTGCTTGGAAAAGGGCATAAACTGTTTCATATTGAAATTGATAACTCTGGAGCCTTGCAGTTGGCTAACCACATTTCCAATACATGCAATTCATAATCTGAATATTCAAGTGCTTTAAATATTTCCCTATTGATCCAGATTTCTTTGTGAGTTATGTACAGGCTGAAAACTCAGTTATTTTGCTTTATATTTTTAAAAATTGCTAATAATAAGGGGACAGCAGCTTAGGAAAAGTATGTACATAATACACCATAACATTGCAAAAAAAAAATCATACTTGCATTGAACTATGCCTTTTCCTAGTAGAAGGTGTTATCTATAATTAGATAAAAAAGCGTGCAAGTCTTACGAAGCAGGCTTGTGTCGCTGGAGTACGATTCTAAATCTTTCCTAGTGGCTAATCATTTCTAATTTAGAATCCTGCAGTTGCTCATATTGTTATGGGTGGAAACATCCCTACAGGGCACATTACATTGGAGAACTGGGATGTGTTTTTATGGCTAAGGACAAAAGCTGTTTGTTTTTTACTGTGTGATGAGCTGGATTCCAGGAAAGGAAGTACCCCCAAGTGGAAGGATTCAGGATGAATTACCAGCATGAATCTATTAGTCATTGAACCTAATCTGCCTTTGCCCTGCCATATGCAAGTCTGAAAGGGCAAAAGGATTTTAAGGCAGTTTCAAGTAACCATTTTACCTTGGCAAGCCACAGAATTAAAACATATAAGCAAAATAAAGAGAGTAAGTCTTCACATTTCTGATGACTGTTCCAAGCTTTCATATCTGCTTTTGTTAAACTCACTAAATTAAAGCCAAGTCCTTGCTCCTCCATACAGATAAGAAAATCTGGTACAAGGTGGAGTGGGGAAGAGATATACTATCCAGCTCCAAATGGTGTCCCAGTGTCTTAATACTGTATCCTTGCTCTGGAAGCAGGTGGATGCTGCTGGGCTGTAAAGATTCTGTGAGCATTGGCTGGAGGAGTGTATGTTTCCTGCTTCAGTCTCATTTTGAAGCCAAAAATCAAGCCTCAAATGTACTTTTAGGAAGAGAAAGATGATTGGTGATTTTCTTTTTCACTTACAAAGGGAATACCAAAGGCTGATTTGTGACTGCTCATGACTGTATGAGTAATACATCTTTCCATAACACAATTTTCTCAGTGAAAATGTCCTATATCACTGTAATTGCCAATCACAGTGAAATGAGAGACAGTAAATTATTTGCATAGTCTGCTGAAATGGTAAATTGCAGGAACCAAGGACCCCTTACAGAAATATTTAAATCTTCTCTATTAGGAAATACAGACTAACTTAAACTAGTTCTATGACCTGTCTGCATGTTTTGTCTGATTATGATAGAATTACTACATTAGATGTTAGCATGTAAAAGATTATTTTTCTTCTAATATAGATTTTCACCCCCCAAAGAGCACTGAATTAGCTTTTTTGTACTGTTGTATGTAGTAGCACAAAATCTATATGCTAGTTTATGAGCAATGGATACAATAATAGAAGCACTTCTGACTATAAAGAGCTGCAGATCTAAAATTCCTTTCTATACAATAGTTATTCACGATGATAGACACTCAGAAGAATAAGGTCATACTTAGCTAAGGTTTATGAGTCCAATTTCCTATCTAAATGAGAAAGCATTTCCATTTGAAGGCAAGGGGGTATTATTATGGACTCTCTTACTGTTTTTCCTACTTGTTATGGAAGGCACTGTTTCCTTCAGCTAATGTTTCAATGCATTAACTTAGAAATGCAGTTCAGGTCTTCAAAACATCAAAGCCATAATGACAGTATCTTTTTGAAGTCTTTTATCAAAGTGCTGAGGTTGACCTATTTAATTGTGCAGCCTAAGATGATCTGGGTTGACTAGAGGAACATATCTGTGCTTTCAGGGATTTTATTTGTGCACTGTAACAGTTTACATAAGGTCGGATCCTTAGCAGGTGTAAACTAGTATTGCTCAGTTAAATTAGAGACAGTTGTCACGGTTCCAATAGCTTGGGATCTATTAATCCTCAAGAGAAGGCAAACATATTAATTGCATATGGTTTTCCTTGATGCTTTATTTTGTAGTACTCCAGTGCTTTATGCTTTATGCTATAGTACAATTCGCAAGTGATATTTATGCTCATGATCAGTGCTTATAGAGCTGGTATTAGAAGGTTACTTCCTGTAACTTCCAGAAGGTGTACTTTCTGTGATGATCTCTGACATAAAGTACTATTGTACATAGTACAAAGTACATAAAAGTACTATTGTCCATTATTTTGTAAAATGAAAGTTTTATATGATTTTTCTCTGATGCAGTTTATTTACTCGTATGCAGCAGTTTACTGGGTGATCAGAACATGAACAGGATTTGTATCTGAAACCCAGTCAGCATCCCAAAGGGCTATAGTCACAATCAAGTCTTATGGTCTACAGTTTGTCATTTCAAATCAAACTTAACTTGAATGTCTGCCAGAGCTTTGATCTCAGTCAAATAAAATTATGATTCTCTGAAGTCCTTCAGGGATATTTCATGTAGATTAAGCATATCAGAATTCACAAAATTAGAGCAGATTTTATCAGAATTAACAAACCTAGTGCTGACTTCTTTGAATGGAACTAAATGCATGAGAATCATCTACTTGAGCTGCTGACGGGAAGAAAATTGGTATCAGTCTATCTTTACAGTTGAGGGCAGAGTCAAATGTCTGATAGATTGGGTAACATTGGCAACATACATCATTGCTCAACTGATTTTTCTTTTCTAAATGAATATAATGGTCAAGGAAAGTGCAGGGATTTATAGCTCTTATTCATCATTTCAAATTTTAACCAAGTTCAGAATGGAATAGAGGATAATCACAACCATCTGATGGCTATTGAAGCTATGTGAAATGAATTGCTGATCCTAGAATTCCCACAGCCCTAAAAACTCATTAAAAGAATTTGGACAGATATTCACAGGGTGATACAGTGGAGCAGTTCAGGAGTCCGGAGATGCAAAAATGTTTTGCTGATTTATCAGATGTAATTGTCTGTAGTGAATTTGTATGCATTTTTCAAAAGATATTAAACAGTTTAGCTAACTCAGAAAGGAACAATAAAAGCTAGGTGAGAATGAGGGCTGGCTTAGAGGGACAGAATAAACTGGATGATAAAAAAATTACCCTTGGTAACTCTACGCTTTTGGCTATTGTGAGTAGCAAGAGAGAAAGAAAAAGTTTCCCCACAATAAAGGATGAAATAGCTTGGAGTGATGGTCTGACTTTATAATTCCAAAGTTATGGCTTCAGTCTTAGAAATACTTTTTTGATGTATAATTTCACAAATCTAAATAATCCACCGAGCTTCTAGGACTACTTCTGTAAATGAAGTTCAATACATGGCTAATTAATGTATGTATTGACCATTTTTCTTATTTGTGTTTTACCTGTATGTATATGTATATATGTATTTTTAACTGAAATACATTCAGCATCATCTCCCAGTACTTTGTTTCAGAGCATATTCTTCAGAAATCTGTATTTTAAGGTCTATATGTGAATTGAAGGATACAGTAGGTTGCTTCTATGTATTGGTCTGACCAGTATTTGCCAAAGACGTGTTCTCTTATAAACAAAGGGAAATCACAGGAAAACAGTTCCTTGACTTCTGGGAACAGAAGCTGAATGCGCAGGACCCAAATAAGGTTTATATTGATCTAGTAGAACATGAAATCAAATGTAGGGACAGAAAATGAAGTGAGGAGGGTAGTTGCTCTGAACTTTGTAGACTATGATTAAATTGTTATTGAGCACTGGAACAGGTTGCCCAGAGAGGTTGTGGAATCTCCATCCTTGCAGATATTCAAAATTTGGGTGGACATGGTCCTGAGCAACTTGGCTTGCTGCTGCTGCTGTTGTTGATGCTTCTCTGAGCAGGGGGGTTGGACTAAGCAATTGCTAGAGGTCCCTTCCAACTTCTACTCTTCTGTGATTTTATGGATTACAATAACTTTCTTTGAACTAAAATTTCAAGGTATCAAACATTAGCATTCCTGGCACTTTAGACAGAGTGATCAGTTACAATTTTTGTCACTCAGCCTTAGAAGGTCCCATGTCACGCTTAACTAAGTTCAGTATGTATCCATAGTTTATACAAAAATCTTTCCTAAAGCTTAGGTTTTTCACTGTGAGGATCAATTTTAAGAAGTGATGTACTCAGAGGCAGATATCAGCACCTCTCAATGTTGTATCTCAGAGATGAGAAACGTTGTGTCCTACTAGGGACTACCCTGTGGGCAAGCTGGAACTCTGTGTCAGCAGCAAATAAAATTCACTTGGTTGTATCTCTTTATGAGTATATTCAGATAACACATGGTAAAAGGTATGTGCAGTCTGACTTCCTGTCCCACATCCCACCTCTGAGTTCTATTTCTTAGCATGGAAATGGCAAAGGCCTATATCCAGTACACACCAGCTGTGCCACTCTTCGAATGAATGCTCAAATTCTTCGTGATGCAGAAGCATGACAGGACCTCCAGCCTATGTCTGATCTAGCAGTCTGTGGTCTGAGGTCAGAGTGTCTCAGACTATAAACTGTCTTTCTCTGTGAGGTGATTTGTCATGACAGCCGTGCTCCTTAGTCAAGAGAGCACTTGACAGAAAGAGTTACTCTCCAGAGAGTGGGCAGTGTCCTTTTTGCTGCTGCTGTCCTGGGGCTGCATCTGTCCTGGGGCATTCCCAGCTTACAAGCAGAGTGGAGTTTGTAACAGTAAGGAACATGTTTACATTGCAGTACTTTATTTTAATCTTCTGTTCTTCCCAGTGATCTTTCTATAATGATCTAAACAGTGAAGGATATGTTGCTGATGCTTGGAACAGAGGGAAGATCAAAGGTCTGGGTATCTGCATTTTTTGCCTAATTAGTGAACTATATGGGTAACAAGGTAAGGACAGCAACAGCCAAGAAGAGAGAGAAATGCTGTAGCTAAAACAAAATCACTAGAAATTCACAAAAGCCACATTTTACTGTTTCAGTTCTTTGTCATTTAAAGGAAAAACAGAAATGGCAAAAGTCAAGACTCCTCTGAGATCTTTAGGAAACCAGTGGAAAAAAATGCAGCATGATTTTAGGGGGCAGAGATGTCCCTGCACAATTTAGAAGCAGATGCACTTAGTGATCTACTAAGAGACTAATTCCTGGCTTTTGTCATTTCATTTAGACCCTAAGGCACTTACCTCTATCTTCTCCTCCATCTATATGCAAGCAACTTGAGTTAAGATGAATTGTGAATGATTCTGAAGGCCAACGACATAATGTAGCCCTTAATTCTGCCATTTTTGGTGTGGTACATAGCTTGATGCTCTGTTTATTTCCACTGTGAAAATTCTGAAGCTGCAGCATTCTGACCTCGTGCATTGTCTCTCCCAGGGATCTCATTTTGACTGCTGCCTTGACGTTTCAGACAGTCCAAGATTTCTGTTTGAAGCAGATAGAGTTTTGAGGTTTTTGTTAAGAAAGCACACTTTTCATCAGGACCCAAAGGACATACAGAATTTCTTGACTTACTCTTTCTTCCAGATCCAGTGAGTGAACAGAAATTAATTTCTTGCGAGACTGATGATTCCTAAATGTTAAGTATTGGTGTTGAGAAACCTTTTGCAGTTTTCTACTTTGACAGTTAGCTTCTGAGGACCCCTGTTTGTGCAATGGAAAAAACTTCATGTTCATATTGTGCTGGATGACTGTGGCTTGTGATATCTCATGTCCAGTTGGATCCATCATACAGTACTGTATCACTGCTCAAGACCTGTCACCTCAATAGAACATTAGATGTTCTGTCCAGTCCTGTTTCAGTAGTATATCTCAGTGATGGCTTTCTACTTTATTACTTTGGAGAGCCAAAATTCAGTTATTCTTTGGTTGCTTGGTAAATAATTTTATCCAAGATACCATTAATAATAGCTTAAGTCAAACTTCATTGAGTGTATTCCCCGTGGAATGTCTGTTAAAGATAAAAGGTTTAAGCAAGGTATAGAGGACATTTTCATTTTGTAAGTGAGAGAATTAAGCAGGTTATCTACAGTCCCTTTTCCTTTCTTTCTCCGTATCTTTAGATTTTAAAGTGCACGAACCAAGCTTGGTTCACAGATGGGCAGTGTAGGAGGTCAGAGACGGCTTTTAGTTTTCTGCATTGCTTAGTCTATTTGGAAATTTTTGTGAAGAGTTTTTGTTTATTTCTTCCCAACCATAGGAGACTGAGCTGACTAGACAGTTCATTAAATTACGCCGAAAGAGTCAAGTTTTGTGGTCGGTTCCCAGATGGCTGCGAGTGTCCCATGTGACAAGCATTCAGGTTGTTTCTTTTTGCTGATATGTGTGTATTCTTGTTGTGACTTTTTTTATAAGCTAGCACAGTAGCCACTCATCGATCATGTTTTTTTGTAATATCCAAAGAAAGCACAGATGTGTTTTAATACCATTTGTAAGGATAGGGACTGAAAGGTTTAATCAACATGCAAAAGATCACAAGGGAAATCAGTACCAAAACCTGAAAGGTAACCTAGACTTTAGTCTAAAGGCCCCAAACACAAGATCTCTTCACTTCAGTCTCTCTCTTCTATACTTATGAGGGGGGGAAATCCCAGAAGGACACCAAATTCTTCTTGAAGGATTATAAAAAGTAAACCACATTCTGACTAGTTAAGCATGTATGAGAATTTGGGGTTTTTGCTAAGTCATCATCCCTTTGCATATCCTTAAATCTCTACAACAAATTGTTGAGCAGAGAGCTTTCCTAAAATATTTGTGTGAAATTTCAGGCTCTGTAGAAGCCAGTAAAAATTTTCATCCTGTCTCTAGCACAGAGAAGTCAAAGTATCATTATATATAAAATAAATGATAAAGGTTTTTATCCTCTTCACCTGCTTAAGTCTGACTGTAATGTTAGCTTCATGAGTGAGAGAATATGGCTGGTGGCTCCAGACAGTGATGATACATTTATTTCATGTCACAAGAGCCAAGAAACTGCAAGTCCAAAACCCCAGTGGGATATTCTTTCATCCTAACTGCTTGTGCAGTGTCTCTCTGCAGCTACTAGTGACCTTGGGTCTCCCATTGGGGCCTTTCTAGCTGACAGCAGCAAGCCACATAGTTTATATAAAAAATTGTAACCAAAAAGAAAAGCGGGGAGGGAGAAGAAATCTGTTTCCTTGTTTAAAACTCAGGGACCTTAAAATTTCTGAAAAACGTGTCACAGTTGAAAAGTTTTGTCAAGGAACACAGTTGTTTTGCAGATTAAGAAACACAAGTTGATACACTAGTGATACATTTCAATGGACAACAAACTTTAGGATGAGAAAAGACAAAAACAAATTAGTGCTGATGACATTAACACTTCAACTGAGCACAGTGCTTCATGAGTCATATAATTGCTTTGCCACATTTTAGCCTTGGCAATTTAAAAGACTCAAGTTTTGTGTTAACCAAGATTTTAAATCTAAGGGGAAGCTATAGTAAAGACATTCAATGATTCAAATTCACTGTAAGTACTGTTGGATGCATGCTGTTTTTTGAGGGTTTTCTGGTTTATATAAAGCTAGCAAAAATTCTATCAAAAACTTTTCTTCTCATGAAAAAAAAAAAAGGCAGATTGTTTCCTAGCAGAGCATAAAAGAGGGATTGCTGTGTTTTCTATTAGAGCCACCAAAACAGTTTGCACAGAGGACAGTAAATTTTGTTCGTGCTGTGCAGACATTTTGAACCAGATGACAAGTCCAACAGCTTGGATTCTCTGGAAGGTGAGATTTCAGTGGCTCCAAATGAAAATGAAAAAGCAAGATTGAGGGACACCAAAATGAAAGCCACTTGGATGAGTGACAAACACAAATCAATCAACTTTATTATGCCCTGCTTCTCCTGTAGAGTTCTGGAGCCAGGAAGGCAGGGTGCATGACAGGTATATCCAAAAATGTCAACAAATCTACTGCCTTCAGCTCTTCTGTGTGTTACCACCCAACGCAAACATTGCCAACAAAGGAATGGTATGTCTGCATCATTGGTGGCATATTCTGGGAAAGCAAAGGCATTACCCTGGCACATCTTGCTTCATTTTGATCTGATTGTGCCATATGGTGGCATTTTAATTTTGTATTTAAATGCAACACTTGTTGTCTCTGCCCCCATCATCCAGTCTCCTTTGTGAAATTTATGGTTGCTGAAGAGGAGACTGGAAATAGGAAAGAAGGTGGGGGTGATTCGCAGTGGTCTCAGTTGCGCAGTGGATGAAGTGCCTTGGCAGTTATATGGGATGAACAACTGGAATAGGGAGGCTCAGGTGGAGAGGTGCAAGGAAAACAACAAATGGTAGAATTTTTGCTAGAGAAACAGGTGGAGATCAGCAGAGTCGGGAAAGGTGGAGTAGGAGAAGGCTGGGTTAGTGGAACATGAAAAGAGACTGAAGAAGGGGAAGTGGGAGGACACGTTTGTGCCAACAGCTAGCAATGCAGAGGCAGTGGAGAATATAAGCTGTCAGAGGAAACAGAAAGGACAGATAATACAGCCAAGCATCACCTGAAGGTTAGCCCAGCCATGGATACTTTTGTATGGAATTT
>NW_008824901.1:567965-595596 GCF_000699105.1 Pygoscelis adeliae | reverse complement strand
GCGGAGCATCATTATAGTGGCTCTTCAAAGTCAACTATTTTAAGAGCCATACATGGATTTATTTGTAAAGAGAGATTTTATAGCAAGAAGTGGGGAATATTATGCTAGTATCTGATACAGAAGCAGCAACCAGTCCCTACCATATAACTATTCTGTGTAAGACCACCAGAAACGTGGACAGAGAAGGAGTCACAGCTCAAGGAATCATGCAAGGTACAGGTTCCTCACCTATCTTGTGCTCAGTGAATAAATTACTGAGCACTCAATGAGCTATTCTTTAAATATATTCTCCTTCAGCCTTCAAGACCTTTTTCATTACAGAGCCACATAAAAACAGAGATTAATAGCTACTGCTTCAGTAAGAGGACTAGACCCCCAAATCTTTTTGTTTGTTTGTTTTACAAAACAATACAACTTCCCTCCTCATTGGACAGCTGCATCTGGAGTCAGAATTTTATTCAAACTAGCATGAGTCAACCTTGAAATTAACAGGAACAAAAGTTCCCAGGAGATCCTTAATCATTTAAGGCAGTAGGAACCTCATGAAGAACATTAGGTTTCATAAGTTTTTCACTAATTTGTACAAAAGTCTTGTATATATAACTGAAAATATTCTACAGCTCTTGACTATATGTTGGAAGAATCTCTAGACTATAATTTGGATTTTTCTTTAGATAGGCAGTACAAATTCAGTTATGTTCTGGGTCTGGATCAGATTGTTTCTGCCGTTTTTGTTGAAGCAGGGAATAGTTGTTTAGAGGGGCACATGTTTTTCTTTTACTGTGAGATTTTTTCTGTCGCTGCAAAAATGTGTCCTTTGCACACCTCCTTAGTCTTTCATTTCAGCCATTGGTACAAAGGAACCAATAACTCTGCTGAGTTTCAGCCAGTGTGCTGAATTTAATTTTGTAATACTGGACTGTCATTGCATAGTTGCAACACAGTGTAACATTCCATAAAATCATGCAGTCTATTATCTACTAGAAATGAAAGAGCTTTTCTTTTCTACATGCTCCTTTTTTTTTTTCTTTGTACTAAGTGATAATATAAATCACATTTTGTACTTATTTCAGGAATGCATGTTTGTTTTCCTGTGATGCTAAATAAATCTCTAAATTTAAACTGTCCCTAAGATATTTTGGGTTTTTTGCTTCTACTTAGCATATAGACTTAGACAGCCCTATGGTGGGCAAATAATCTTTTTGTTACAAGATGAATCTGCAGGCCCTTCACAGCAAAAGATCTCCTAAAGCAGCAGGGCCAATCCTTTAAGTTGAGAAACAGTATATCAATAAAGGTCAGTGTGACAATGTGATTTATTGAAATACTGTGCTGCTCCTAGCAGTTAGTATTTTATATTATATGATACATGGCAGGTATTTTTATTTGTATTTGGGTTCCCCACTGAAACCTTGTTCAACCTGTTTTATTATTTATTGTTGCCTTTTAGAGATGAAAGAAACCAATTTATTCAGCTTTCATAACCATTCCTAACAGGTACAAAGAGGTTAAGGACTAACAGGAAAAATCAATTGGTTAATAAAATAGTTAATTGACTAAATGCTTCTTCCAAGAGGCCATGAATGCAGACTGTGCAGAACCAAAGGAGGTTGGTTTAATTATAATGGGATCGCACCCCATAAAAGCCTTCTCTGCAGATGTTTGCAAACTTGAGTGTGCTTGTTCCTATTTTTTATAGTTTACACATGCAGCAAATCCAGGTACCATAATTGAATCTTTTCACAATTTTTAGTATCTACTTTTTCCTTCTATGGCCATGGCAGATGGCAAAATTACAATGGAAGCTTATCTAACCGTTGAAAGATCAGTCAACATGTTCATTATAGATCTGGAAAGATTTTTAAGATAAATGTATAAAACACTGACGAACAAGTACCTGCCAATTCTGTTGCATTCTGCTGGACTGTCTGGTGGGTTTTTTTAATTGGTTTTATGGTGCTGTTACTTATGACATCCAGGATTTTTAAAAGGCACAGGGAGGTGGAGAGTGACACCCTTTAATCACTTCTGAAATCCTAGCAGAAGAACATCCAATATTGGTTTCAGGCACAGTAATGCTGGCACTGAAAGGCACTGAATGCCTTTCAGAAAAACACTGAATGTCTTGAACTCACTTTGATGTAGTATAGTCATCACTCTATGGGAGCTCCTAAGCATCTGAGCTCCCCATATTTTCCTGGTATGTTTAATGTAGTTATAAGCACATTTTAAACAGTGATGTCTAAGGGACACCATTAAAACCTCGAAACATACTTGACAGTAGGAAAATTCACTTTTTGCGTAAACATTATGCTACAGCTCTCCAGCATTGTAAATGTAAAAAAAGAAAAAAATATGATTGCTTGTGAGTCTCCTTGTCACATTGCACCAAAGAGGCCAGGGCATGTAATACAGGATCTGTGTAAGATCCTTTCCTTGGCTAACCCTCCCCAGTCCTCATCTCTTGGAATCAGGAATCTGCTAGCTCACAAAACATTTCAGTGGTGAGTCATGAGGTTGCCTGACCAAACACTGAGAGGAAAAGCGCATGTTGAGGAACGTCAGGTTGTAGAGGATTTGGGGCTAATGAATAATGATAGTAACTGAGGTGATATTCAAATAATGTGTACACAGTTAATAGAACAAGAGGATTACTGATTAACAAGATACTTTGGTGGTGACAGAAGCGAGCATTTTGAAATATATTTGTATCAGGATATGCACAAACTATGTACATTTTTCATCCTTATATACTAACCCTGGTTTTCCCCCCATGGTGTTGTAGCCCATTCTTTCATGCAGGTTTTTCTGAATCCTTTCAAATTTCCTGGGGTGAGGAT
Source organism: Pygoscelis adeliae (assembly GCF_000699105.1). Taxonomy (NCBI): domain Eukaryota; kingdom Metazoa; phylum Chordata; class Aves; order Sphenisciformes; family Spheniscidae; genus Pygoscelis; species Pygoscelis adeliae. Next base: position 592,756 of record NW_008824901.1, on the reverse strand, counting down.
TGCTTGCTTTGTCTGAAAAACAGAAAAACCTACTGGTGGAATATTTGGGATACTCCAGCAGCTTAACACCTAGTATTGTCAGCACCTCTGTTATCCTGGCAAAAACAGGAAAGGAGCAGCTGAGCCATCTCTTGGTCTCTTCCTTGTAACCAGCATCATGGCTGGGATTCAGAATGGAGGCTGATTTTCACAACTGCTGAGCATCACCGATTCTTATAGACATCAGTGGAAATGCAGTACTCAGCCCTAGTAATACTGGCAACAAATACTTCTGTGCCTCTGTTTATTTGACATTTAATTTCCAAATATCGACATTATTGTCCCTTTATCAATAAAATGCCTCTTGAGGGCAAATATCCTTTATTCCATACCAAAGACAATGGGTCTGCTTTTACCTGTGTCACAGTTATCCATCTCAGTTACACACAATGGCATTTCACAGCTCCTCACATCCCCACTGCACTTACCAAGGTGTCTCTAGTTCATGAAGTCTGCCAACAAGCTCCACATTTAATTGAAATATATATTAAAAAATCTTGTGATTTCAAGAATGTAAGTTCTGCTGATGTCGCTTAGTGTTTCATTTGCCTGACTCCCAACAAGTACAACATGTTGATAAAGGACACGGTGTGAACGGCAAGGCACTCTCATTGACCTTCACTGTTGCCTCATATTGACATTCAGGCAGGAGAGATATTCAAACAGTTAAGGTTAAAAGAAAGGGGACTTTGATTAACAGTAAAGTAATGCATCGAAATTCCAAATTATGTAGGAGTCTGTTCAGGCTACAATTTGTCTTGTTTGTTTTTAATTTTAGATTCAATGTCAATGCAAGATTTTAACTCTCTGGTTACCGTTCTTTATCCATATAATTCTCTAATGTAATTGTGATATAATCCTCAATTTTATTAAGAGCCAAGTTAATAACCATCAATGTGTTACTCAAAATATTACCTTCACTGACAGTTTAAGCTAGTATAATGGCCTGGGAACTACTTTTCTGAGGAGAAAGTATATATTTGCTTGTGATATAGGGGCGGCACCTTCATACTGGAAGTATTGAAAGGTAAAGTAAACACTAGTATTAAACCATCACCAAAGCTCCTGAGGCAGAACACTTCATTTGTACAGCCGTAAAGGTGGATTTATGCTAAAACGTCAGGCTCTGTATTGTAATGGCTAAAGGCTGGGCATACATTTCCTTCTGCTGTGGGAGCGGTAAACTGGCAGAGGAGTGGAGAGGGCAGCTGGGGAAGTAACTTTTAAACCTTCATAACAGGATTTGTTAGAGCTTGAATGTCCAGCCATTCAGCTCTGCAATGTCCACCATTGTAGCACCTAATGCTTTTGTGGGTTGTGGTTCCGTAACAGTGATAAGAAATCAATACTAATTTTCATTGTACTGTTCTAAAAAGCACAGTGAAAAATGGCTAAGATTTCCTGGTGGTAAAAGATTTCCTAAAAAGAATGTAAAATGGCTGGTAAAAGATTTCCTAAAAAGAACTTTTCACATCTTTCGTTATGAAAATTGAAATCATGACAGGCTCTGTTGGAAATGGTGCTTTGTTGCAGTTAAGCTACCCTGGCCCAAAAGCTGAAAACAGTGTTAGCCTGAGATGTTAGATGCTAAAATCTTTCTCTTTTCCCAGTGGCTTCCTTGTCCACAAAATATATGCACCGACATTCCAGCACATGTTACGGAGGGGGCTGCTTCTCCCACGTTCAATTTTGATCCCAAACAAACAGCTTGAGATTTCATGTTGGATAATTGGGCTTTACCTGCATTTTAAACAAAAATCCTTGTCCTTTTATAAACTGCTTGAGTTGGGAGACGTGCAGAGCTTTTGCTGAAAGAAATGCATTAATCCTTTTAAGTTTGATAAAAGGTTCTTTTATCCTATACTGTATAGTTTCCTGCTGTGGGACCACATTTGTGTAGAATCTCCATTTGTGGGGAAAGAAAGACACAGACTCCTAATGGCTTGAAGGAAAGACTGATAAGGGAAAATAATACACACCTGGACTTAAAATTGAACAAAATTCAGGGGAGGTTTATTACATTAATTGGAGTTAATGGACATGGTCTGTCCCTTTTGTTTGTGCTCCCCCAGTGTGCTCCCAGGAACTGTAGGTGATCACCCTTTCTTTGAGGCTGGCATTGTAGCGAGTCCAAAATTGATCTCTCTACAAGGATATGCAAGGCCCTGCCGTACCCTCTGTTTTCCTTGTTCTACTGCTGGATCCGCTACAGATGCAAGTCCTGTGTCTGACAATGACAGCGTAAGGCATTTCAATAATCTACGACCAAGCAAGCGAAACAAATGCCTAGTTTCTTTTGTTTCAAACCCCAACTGGCCTGGATTTATTTTGGCACCTCTGATACTTTGTGATTATGACCAGACTAGTGCTGGTCATTGCTGGGCAACATGACATTCAATATTCTTGACTTACTGTATCCCACACATCAATAGTGACTAGTGTCAAGCCATTTAGACTACTACTGTTCATTGATTAGGTATTATTAGTTTTTTATTTCTCTGTCTCTTTTTATTTAGAACATTCCACTTTTACCAACCCAGTGGAGTAAAATATTTTGACCTTCCTTTTGGACAAGGCATTATGTGTAGAGCCGCTACAGTAAAACACGGTACAGATCTTCTAGGAATACTTCTCCCTGGAAAGCTTTGTACTATGTATTGAGCTTGTATCTGAGTCAAAACTTAGTCCAATTAAGCCTGGTTCCAAAAAACAATGGAAGCAAAACTTTTACGGATTAAGTTCACATTTTATTATATGAATTTATCTAGCATAAACAACAAACTCATTGTTGTAGCACAACCAGGAAATGAGGTTCCACTTCCACTATTCCTTTGCTTCTGTAGAATGTTAGGGAGTGCATAAAAATGCTCAGGAAGAGGTCAAACAGATGAAATGTTGGGAAACAATCCTGGCCACAAGGTCCACGCCATCAAACAGAAGCTAAACCTAAGCAGATGTCTGCTGTACCTTGTAAAGAGCTAGTGCAGGCTCTTCTCTATCCTCCTTTTGGTGAATGGGAGTCTTGGAAAAAAGGTGCCTGTGCATCTGACTGCTTTCATGATGTTGATTCTGGGCTGACATAGTTTTGTGCAACCTCATAAACCAAGTACTATCCAGTTTTGTTAATTCTTCTGGTATCAAAAATCTATTCTCAACTGCATCCTGAGCCAGGGGATCATCTCTGAAAGCTTGGGTTTAAAACACATCATGTTTTCCATGTGTGTTCCTGTGCTATCTCTATTGTAAAATCTCAGACTAGCACACACAGAGATGTGCAGTCACATCAAATAGTATTACCAACTATAATTCAACATGGCCAAAGCAAGACCAGGTTTGACAAATCCTCTGGACTGAAGCTTAGTTCAGGGCTGAAGATAAAGTCAGTGTTTTAGTATCTTATGAGTCTGTTATTTTTGACAGTAGCAAACCTATAAGGATGTAAATGCAGCATGGCATTCTTTTAGGACATTCAGTGGAAGCATTAATGACAAAAAATGTACTCCTAAGAAAATCAGCAGAAGTCAGTTCAGACACTGTTACATGCAAGAGGACTAAAGTCTCCTAACCCAGAAAACTATGGCATATGTGAATTATAGTTACTGTTGACGTTAATCATCTTCTGTTATGTCTTTGATAGGACACCATGGCCACATTTTTTTCTTTATAAAGATATTCAATTTGTTATGTTATAGATAACTATGATATAATTTACATATTCTCTCTAGCCAGTTAAATGGCTCCATAGCATTATTTATACACAAAGGAGAGCTGAGACTTCATTAGAAAACAAACAGATGAATAACAAGACACTCTTCCTTATACATTGGTTAGGGGGATGGCTGACACTGTAATTAAACCAAAAAATTCTGAGGATCAAAAATCATTTGTGATGACCATTTGGGGAACAGTCAGTTTCTCAGAATACCCCAGGAAGCTCAACCTGCCTACCAACTACCACAAGTGTTTTGGAATCTGTTCCTTCTGCTGAAGTCTATGAAAATGTTCCCAGGCAATACAGAAAAATTCTTTTTTTTTTTTTTTAAATGTAGATGTTAAATTCATCTGAGCTATTTCCTGTTGGGAAATTTGTAGAAGTAGTATGTAAAAAAAAGTGAGTGTTTAACTGTTTGAGGAAGGCAGGAGAAGCATTAATGACAGGCAGTATCGTAGTCTATGATGACAGTGTCCAAGAATTTACAGTTTTAAAGAACCCTGCAAGTGGATCTTGCAAAATCTGCATTTCGGGTGGCTTCAGATATCCTCAGATGATCTGTGAGTGTATAAAAGCTGTCATTCCATTTATAAGGTGAAATTGCATGGAAATATTTCTGAGGTGTCTCATCATACATTAAAAACAAATGAAGCAGGAATATTCATAGAGACTATTTTATAAACAACTGCAGCTCATCAGAACTCCATGGGATCCACCTAACACAGGCATGGCCTTTTGCCTTTATGAGAAATGTCCTTTCTCCATAGGTATTAATCATGCTGACTTACATTTTTGGAGTGTTAAATTCAGCCCACCTTAACATCACAAATAAATTTAGTCCTTGAAGGTGATACTAACAGACTGCTGGCCTTATCATTTAGATTGCAATGTTCTAGCTAGACCTAGTTTGAACATTTTCCCTTTATACGTTTTCAGTTGAAGATGTGACTTTGGCAAAATAAAATTTAAAAATATGCATGAAAAAGTCCATTTTGTCAAAATGTGATCCATGAGGGAACCTGAATGAATTTCAAAAGCAATAAGCTAGCTTGGTATTTAAAGGGTTTTTTTATTATTAAAACCTTGAGGGATATACATTTTTGCACCATTCATTGAACTGTGGGTGCAATTTATTTAATAGGCCCACATTTTACCGGGCTACTTACGCCACCAGAAAAGGATTTCCAGCCTCAGCCAAGTGGAAAATCTATCCCAAGGTATCTGTGTTGCCTAGTAAAACTAGGAGATTTAAACAGTCAAGATACAAGCTGACTGTGAAAGCACCTACCACTAATATAAAACTATGCAGTTCTAAAATGATGTTGACAACCCTCACAAACCTTTAAATAGCCATTTCCAAGCTGGCAGATCTAAATTGCAGGAAAACAAAGTAATCACTCAAGGAATTCTTTGCAAATTAAAACAGTTCCTTGTTGTTGCTTTGTGTTCTGGAGCTTCACAAACAATAATACAGTCTCTGAAGCCATTTTCCCATTTCCTTTTGTATCAAGTACTTTTTCTGTAAAAGTAAATACTCTGTCAATAGTGAAAGGAAATTGTTGGTAGATAATGCTAAGCACAAACAAGAACCGTACACTTTAAAGCTGATTTAAGAAATGCATACTATATTCATGTGTATCTTACTTTTATGTAAAACAAGAAGTTACTTGTTTATATCACTTCTGGCCCACTGTAACTGTCTGAATGACACCTTTGCTAGGTTTGTATTTGTGTAAAAGCCTAGTTCAAGGTTAGTGCCCCATGTGAGATACTAAGTATGCTTACAAAGGGCCCAGGGTTTGTACTGCCTCTCCACGAAGGATGACGTACAGGGAGCCTCTTCAAAATGGAAAGAGGAGAGTCCCCTGAGTGAAAATACCTCTGCAGATGCTTATTCAACCTGGCATTTCTGGCAATTTAAAAAATAAAACCAAACGCTGATACTTATCTGCAAGAAAAGAAATGGTTACCAACATTGTAAATCATGATACGAATTAGAAGTTTGTAGAACAGTGTAACACAGCATGAAATTAGTTTGCAGAGTGAGTACAAAATACAAGTCTAAAAAACCCAAGAGCTCTTCAGACGTTCATCTGGCAAAAAGGCTGAGCCCCGGCGCGAAGTGCATCATGGCAACTGCCTGTGCCTGGAAGTAGAAGCCATCCCCATACAAAGTATCAGTGCTTCTTGGACCTCACCAGTGACATTTCCTTGGAGAAGCCATTGATTATATCGCTAGTCTTAGTGCTGGAATGTTAATGCTACACCCACACAACTACAGACCTGCTGGTGTCTTCCTACAGGTCAGGATTTCACTCCTGATATAAAGGAGTGAAAATATTACTCAAATACCACACAAATATTTGAGTATTTTAATATTTTTATAATATACCTGTGAAGAACAGGCATTGTTCAGCTTGCCTATGTACTTCGCTACTGAGGTAAAAGAGCAAATTTCAGGGATAGAAAAACAGGAGCTGTGAGGTGCTGATGTCAGAGCCTTCCTGTGTAGATATAATTCACTGCAAATAAAGTTGGCAATATGGTCTTAGTGTTGTATGGCAGGACTGATTGAACCTGTAGCAGTATTACTTTTCAGACATTCAAGACAATTATTTTGGGTACTACCAGAGCCAACATCCGCTTTTAGCTGTGGAAACAGAGCCCGTCCAGAAAAGAATCAGATCTTCAGTACTCAAACAGCGCTTGTGGCCTTTGAGCCCTGCTTCCTGAAGCCGAATGGCGAATGGCTAGGCAGTGCCTGTGATGAAAGGGTTCTCTCTGGGTATCAGTCCCGCATTGAAAGACCTATTTCCACTTCTTCCTTTCCAGAGCTGCTCCCTGATGCTAAGGTCACAGCATACCAGATTAGCAGAAAAACTTGTCCTCAACATTTAATTTTAAAATAAAATTACTTTCTGTGAATAACTGGTTGGGTCCCTGGTTATGCATATTAATACAGTCACCATTAAAATTATGAAGTTAAAAAACAAGTGTATCCTCACAAACATTTTCTAGGGTTCCATTAAAGAATCCACGCTCCTTTCTGCTTAAATCCTGAAATTTCTCTATTCATTACAATACTAGCAAAATCTGAATCTTGTTACAGTTGGTAATTTTCAAATAATCCAAAGCTAAAATCAGAGGTAAAGGCATGTCCAAGATCTTCATTGAACAAAAGAGTGTTCTATGCATTGTAGCATATGGAAAAATCTCATATACGCAGTTGGTAACTGTCTGGTCCAGTTGTATGAATAGCTGAAATAAAACTGGCTGTGTGAAATGTTAAACTGGGATGAGCTGTGCTGGGAACACTGTCTGCCAGGGTTAAAATTACTGGAATAATAAGCAGGAAGTGAAAAGAAAGTATTGTATCAGCTAATGTACCCTGAGAATATTTAAGGATCTCTGAAACCAATACCTTTCAGCAGCCAGCTCTGCTACCTTCTAATGGTTCAAAGCAAATGGTCTGGGCTGGAACATCTGTGTGCAAATAATTAGTGAATAAAGTAAAATATATGTTAGCTGTCTAGAAGCTGTACTTTGTGGAGTCTCACAAATAATGAGCATCCAGTTGTTTCTAACGAAGAGAGAGACATGTTTGTGCTGTTTAACATTGTAATTCACTGACACTTGATTTAACCTGATCTTCAAAGTACCAGATAAAAAGCTAGGCATATGGCATAATTTGGTAACTTTCTCTGGGCTAATATTTCAGAACATCAGGTATTCAATTCTTGTACTAAGAAAAGGACAAAGTATTCTGGGGGCTGCATTATTCTTAAACATAGTGTGTGGCTGGGCGTTTACCCAGTTTAACTGCATCAGCTGATAACAGTAATGTCATGATGACTCCATTTTACTTCTCTCTTTTGCATTCCTGGCTGCGCTCAAAAGATTTTTTGTCAGAAAGCTCACCTTGCCAGGAAGATGAAAAACAGAGAAGAGGAAGTTGGGGAGGCATTTTATGACATGGCCTTCAGCCCTTTATTTTTGAAAGGATTCTTCCTGCAATTTACGTCGGTTTGAGTTAGAAGTATGTTTTAATTCTGCCCTTGAGATGAAGTGCAAGTACTGATGATAGCAAATATTCATCTCTGGCAAACATTTCACTGAAATGAGGGACTGACAATTTATTAAAACTAATTTCCAAAGTCACATCCAAATCTCTTCCCATTCATTCAGCAAAATATGTAGTAGTTTAAGATAAGTACCAATATAAAAACCCTTTTAGCATTATTGCTCTTTTCGCTAGGGGGACACCATAATGAAACAAATGGATTTTTAAAAATGTGCATTACAAAGAGTACAGTAGTATTGGTGGAATAGCCTAAAAATAAATGTTTCATCACAGTTCTGCCAAAGATTAACAGTTGAGGGACAGTTTATTAAATTAATAATACCAACTAATTGCATCAGCTGGTCTCTCTTGAGTAGCTTCCAAATGTGATATAACAAGATTTAGTAATGGGGCTCAAGGCAACATTCTCTGTTCATCCTGAGTTTAGCTTATCTGTACTACAGATGTTGCTGTAGGTATATAGCTTGTTTATCTTTGAGCTAGGATCCCTGTAGCTGACCTAAGGAGCAACACAGAGCTCAGGACAGGAAAACTGTTCAAGTATGTACCTAAATCCTCACGCAGGTTTCACAATGCACACCAAATTCTCTGCTACCACTGCTAAACTGTGATTGACCCCCAGACTCTAGAGTTTAAAACTATCGTCTCAGGTATGTATATATTATGATACAGTACATTTCACTCTACATTATGATGCAGGAATGACTGTCAAATATTAGAGAAACTATATGCTTGGAAGGGTTTTTCAGTAGAGATCATGTGCTGGAAAGAAATTTGTTTTATTGCTGCCAGTAGTTAAAAATCTGTTATCAGTTTGGAAGGGACAGAAATATGCTTCTGAGAGAATATAGTTCTCCAGATGATGCCAAAAGAACCATTTTAAACCTTTTTGATAAAGATGCTTGCAGAAACCCATGCAGATGATAGTAAAAGTAATGATAAACTGGCATGAGAACTGTTTTTTCTTATATGGTGACATATTGCATTTTTATATATATGGGGATACAATTTGACATGATCCATTTGGCCATCTTCATTAACAACCTAGTATGGCAATGGAAAAATGAAACACTGAAAATGCGTAATGAAAGAAAGATAAAACAGTAGGTAACTTCTGATAAGCATATTATAGCTCATTCATCTTGTGCAAACCTGAGTTTATGAACTTTTCTTCAGCAGTGGGGGCATAAGTGCTCTGACTAATAATAACAGGAGTTGAGTCCAATTGCTCCCTCCACAGAAGAGATATTATTCAAAATTATCTGAACCAATGGACCTGCTACACATTGCATTCATTTTCAAAACTACTTTTTGAAAAGCCACATCCTGAACCTGAACATATTATCATCTTCAGCCACTAATCTCCATTTCAAAAGCTCCTAGCTGAACAGCACAGGATCATCAATGTAATTATTATATATATTTTTCTATTGACAGTCTACAGGCTTTTTTCAGCAAGTGGATTTAAGCTAAGTGTATATTGTCAAGGTTGTTGCCTCTTTTGGTTACTGAGAGGTGTGTAATGGTTCTTCTCAAATAAGAACAGAAAAACAATCTCCTTAGTCTCTTGTCCTTCTAAAGGGATACATATACCTACGTACATTTTTTTTTAAGTGGATGTTCTTGCTGGAGATATAATTAACATGTCACTGAACTCTCCTTGGTGTGTCCCTTGAACTTACAATGCATCGCATGAGATAAACTTAGAGTGTCACCTGAATGATTGTGAGGCTGTATTGTGTGACATTTTAAATTGAGAAGGCTGGATATGTGTGGCTGATTTATTTTTTTTTTCCTTTGGAAGAAGAAACAAAAGTCAATTTACAAGCAGCAAATATTTTCCTTTATACTGAGGACACCTCTGGCCTTAATTTGGGCAGCTGGCCAAACAATAGCTACTAGCTGAGATTTATAGCTGCATTTTAATTTCCTTGAGTAGCATGCACACAGATTTTCCTGTATGAGCACAGATTCTGTTCCTGTGGGGAACTATGGTTTAGTTAATTGGGCATGGCATTTGGAGGCAGGAGAGCTGGTCTTAGTTCTGATTCTGAGACTAACTGTCACTTCGGGAAAGGCACTTTGTGTTTGAGTGTCTGAACTAGAGACAGTAATATCAATGTGCTTTACCTATAAATGAGCAATTAAAAAGTATTAACATCAAGTAACTGTGGCCAGTAATTTCAATGTAGATGTATTGTTCCCTGAATATAGCTAATTATTATCCCAGTGTCAGACTCTGCCTCTTCTCCTTTTTACTTTCATTGGCTTTGTCATTTTCTAGCTGTATTTGGAGGTTCTGACTCAGCTTCTATTAAACTCAATTTTCAAGTAGATCTGTACAGTAAACCTTGTAACACTTTGAAGACATTCCGGTCTTGGCTGTGATTTGGACAGCTAGGCAGATGCATTTTCTGCTAGGGCAGATCACAATATAGGATTAGGGCCATACTTTGTACTGCACACGCAGTGCATTGGAAAACGATGCTACCTCAAACAATGAAACAATTGTGGTACAAAAGAGGCTCTGTAGGGGTTTTATTGTCTGCTTAACTGCCGAGATTAATGTGTTCAAATACTGCTAGTCTTTTTATGGCTAGATGCAAAAAAAAGCATCATTGGAATAAAAATAAATATTCAGTGGGAATTTTACTTAGAAGAAAGAATTTAATTAGTTAACAACTTTGATGCCAGAATAAAGGACAAAGTATAAACTGAAGATACGTGAAAAATTCCATCCCCCCTGTGGCTTATGTTTTTAAGAAGATTTTGTTTGTTTAAATCCTATTTCATTTTCCTCTGTGTCTTATGAACAAGATTTTGCTATAGGTCAAAGCCAGTGAATAGTGCTTACAGCTTGAGAAACAAGAAAATCAAAGACATAATCATTTATTAGACCCTTTTAGTGGCATTTCTCATTTGGCTGTTTGCTCTGCTTGCATTCACCATTGTTGTGAGCTTAGTCTTTGTTTTGGAAAGGACTCATTTGCTTCCTCCGGGTTTCTTTATGCCCTTTTAATACACCGGATTTCTTTACAGTGAAAAAAAAATTTGTTGACCACACTATGTACACTGTCTTTTAAAGAAACTGCAATTTTAACAGGTACTAAGTATGTTCGCTTTATCCCTTACTTTGCTGTAAACCAAGAGCATCTCAAAATACCATCTTTGCAAAGCTATTCCAAATCTGAAATGACAATATTGGGCTTAACTGACAATGTTTCACCACTTGTGTATCAGTCACCTTCTGGATACTGCTAGAAGAATCCAAGAAAAAGCATTTTTGCAACATGGTTCTCAGCATCTCTGCTAGTGTTTGCCTAGAGACAATCAAAACTGGCTGATTTAATTCTTCTGCCTTGATGTTATTCCAAAACATGGTCTTTACTAATGAGGGCTGGTTAAACATTTTCCTCAAAACTATTTGTAACAAGTTTGATTTTCTGATACCAATTTATTTCTGAAAGCTGCCCGCCTTCCATATAAGATAAATTATGGGTAAACAAGACTAAATAGTCATCCAGATTTGCTTTTCAAAGTATTTTTTTCATTGAGTTGTGGTTGGTTTTTTTTAATTTCATTGGGATGAATAAAAGAAAATAATTTCCATTGAAATTCAGTACTGATGGAGCCTTTGAAGCATAACGGGTCTGATTTTATGTCAGTGGTTTACATGAGATAACTGGGCTATCAGTTATCTTTTTGCCAAGATAAATACTGTGCTTTAACAGCTCTGATGAATGTGGGACATAACCAATAGCATTGGAATAATAATAGGGAAATTTCAGGGAAGAAGGAAAAATGGTTTTATGAGAATCTCAGGGGAAAAGTTGAGAAATGTTCATAATAACTGTCAATAGAAACCCTTATGCTCATTCAGTTTGTTGTTGCTATATTTACAAAGTTTTAAGTTATATGATGAAATATGATAAACTCCCATTAACTCAATGAGGATTTCACACACAGTTTATTGGGGAAAATGAGAGAATAGAGTGAACAGGACTGGTGTGGGAGAGCTGCCACATAAGTTGCATTTTTTTTTCTACACTGAGCACTGAAGCCACAAAGAAGTGATCCAATGCCAAAATTAATACAGCTGTTACAAAGGCTAGCTCCCTCAGTCACGAAATGTTCTTTGCAGAGATTTAGCGTGTCCTTGCATGATTCAAACCTTCCTTGAACTGTGCACCGCAGAAAGTTTATATACACAATACTTTTTGTTGATTAAAAATCTAACTTGCCAGGAACTGCAATCCAGTATTTTCATTGTAATTGTTATATTTTTCTACACTCATATGCCTCATTGAAAATTAAGTGAAACTGGAATAAATGGCTTTGTCAACTCCACAATCCTTAAGTAAGTTCAATGCTCACTACTACCATTGGTATTCAATATCACTAGATATTTTACCTTGAATAATTACTGATGGACATTGATTTTGTCTTTGCTCTTCACAGCACAGCAAAATTAATGTGAAAGTCAGAGTTAAATGAGTCCCAATGGTGTCCTCCACTCTGCTGAGAGTACGTTTCAGATACTGAAGAACTGGCAATGAGCTCAAACCTACAGTGTCTTGTATTGCAACAATTAATGGATATGAATAGTCCTCACAGGGGGGGATTCAGGTTACCTTTGTATCAACTTTAGAGGTTAGACTCCTGAAACAGACAATGAGGTTAATGTATGGTACTTTATGAACTGATTAATCCTCTTCTTTAAATTCAATTAAAAACTTCAGTTCTTTTATCTTCCTTTCTGAAAATTATTCTGAGTCACTTGTAAAGTGTTAACAATGGGAATTTAAATTATTATAAAGTTTAGGGTCAGAAAAAAGTTATGTACTAAATAGTCTGTTTTGTAATATTAACGAAGGGGTTGGCAAAGCAATACTTGCTCTTCTATTTTTTCCTCTAAGTCTGGAATATGTTTGCAGGCTTCATTTAGGTCATAATCACATCATACAGCACAAAATCCATGGTGGCTGTGATGCCAAGGTTAGGCATGTGGATATGGCAGCCAAATGCGTTATGAAAAACAAACATGCAACTGAGAAAAGCATCTGGTTAACAGCTTTGAAGTCAAAGTCATGGTATATATATGTACACTATGGGACAAATTTCTCCTTTGCTTCTCTGCTCTGGTGGTGGATGGATTGGCGTTATATCAACTGCAGGAGGTTTCCTGAGAAAGACCAAAATGCCTCAGGGGAACCAGAGAGCCGCAATCCTTGTAGCACTCTTTACAGATGCTTTGTAAAAAGCATGTGTTGTCAGATGCTAATTAATATTCAGGGATAGGTACAGAGGGGTGCATGTGTGCAAAGCAGCCATTCTGCCTCATGTCTACACAGATACTCTAGGGAGTGGTGAAAAGAGTAGACAGGCTGCTTAGGACTGATTCTCAGTATTGCCAGCTACAACAGGACAAAAATTACAAATGAGCTCCCCAAAGATCGTGAGATTTAGAAAGAAGAAAGAATGTTTTTACATTTTCAGACTCCTCTCTATTTTGTCAGCATATGAAAATACATGGTGATTTCAACCCAAACAATTGATTTTTAGGGCATACAAAAGTGCATACAAAAATGCATTTCTGAGAGAGCCAAACTTTCTGACTTCACAGTCCACACAGCAAAACCTGCACTGGGAAGAGAAGTTACTTGGGCCTAGGAAGAAAACAATAGAAATGAAAAAAATGAAAGTGGGGAAGAAAGGTTGCAGGGTTTTGTACTGCAGCTGTTGCGGTAGGTGGTCTCTGATTCTGCTTTTCCTGGCTTCATGGTGCTCAGGGATTTTCTTTGCTACTATCAAAGGACCAGTCCTCATACAAAAGCAGTGGCTCAGGATGGAGCGAGGATTCTTGCAAGGACTTTTATCCAGCACAGGAGGCAGCCTTAGTTCTGAGAGGGAAACCTCTTTTGCAGGAAAAATTCAATTCAGTGAAAGAATCCAGAGACGTTTTCAGGTTCAGACACATATTTGTAACCTTGATTAAAAAGTTTATTGAAATCCTGGACCTAAGAGATTAGTGCATTTCAATGTGAGATCATCAAGACATGCCACTGCAGAAAACATCCTGCCTGCAGGAAGCACAATGAGCATTAAAAAGAATGCATGGGATATAAACTCTGGTTTCAAACTTCAGTTGTTGTTCTTGACAAGCTCCTACTTTGGCAGAAACTAATACGAGATGACAGGATATTTCTGTCACTGATTTCTGGCTGCTGCCTGCACAGAGGAGGGAGAATTCAGCATAGCACCATACCCAACTTTCAAAGTTCCACTGAATCTCTCTCTCTTTTTTTTACTTTTTTTTTTTAGTTTTCAAACTTTTCTACAGGTAAATGATTGGAAAGTTAGTGATATGTGCAAAGAACATTTTTTCAATTAGCAATGCCCATTAGCTGAATGAGTATGAAGGGCTGATATTTTTCCCCCTGAATTAGCAGGTACACATATGGAATTTGGGCTATAAATCATTACTTAATAATTCACTAGAAAATAAATATGACATAAAAGATAATTAGAGATTTGTACCACTTGCCTTCACCTTAATGTTGAATGAAGGATATTTGGCATTGTCTGCAGGACTGTTAAATTTTGTTATATTGAGATGGGTCTGGAAAAGGAAGATACAGCAAAGTCATTTTATGAAAGAATATAGCTTCTGGCAGAGTGGGTCTTGTACATCATTGCAGGAGAGATATCCAACAGTTATGATCTTAAAATCTAAATGCAATGTGCTGGAACAAGAATGGTGGACAGGTTTGTTTTGCTATTTCAGTAATGACCTGTTGCCTGGCTCACAGAAACACATATGCCAGCCAATTTCATTGGAACAAAATTAATATTATATCTCCGTGCTGTACTAATAGTTAACTTTGGCAGAGCAGAAACAGTTGGATATACTTTCCTGTTCTAGGATTTGCTGGACATACCTGGAGATGTACTGTATACTAATAATTTAATTTCACAATGCATTTGAATACTCTGCTGTAATATAAATAACCACAGTATGAAACACAGCTTTTTTCCTTGCCTAGGCTTTGTTAACTTTAAAACAGGGGACAGACTTTCAGTCCTGCTCTGTTCCCTTTGCTGCTGTTAAGCAGCCAGGTAAGAATTCCCGTTGCATAGCTGAGGCTGTATATAAAGGCATTAGAGTTGCCTATGTACTATACTTTTTCTGTCGCTGATCACATCCTCTCCCAGCTTAGGAGATATACAGGACACATGTTAACAAGCCCAACAAGCGGGTTGTACCTCAACAGGCAGTGATGGTGGAGTGACTTCACTGATGACTTATTGCCTGAAGAAATTAGAGCAGCCTTCAAACTGCCTTCTCTTGCAAAACCCAAAGCAACCTTACCTACTCCAAAGATCAGGGACTTCAAAGGAGTATAGGTGCCAGGATGCTGGCTGGGGGATAGTAAGATCTCCAAGTGTGCTGGCCTAGTTTATATAGAATAATGTGAATGTGCACTTTCAGTCCAGAATTCAACACTATGTGTTATCCAGGATGGACAGAAAAAAATACTTAGATTCATCTGCAGTCATCTCTACGCTTCCTGTAAATAGTAGCTGTGAGATGCAGGAAAAAAAAGTACTCTTTCTGTTATAGGTCTGTGTTCAGCAATACATTGCCTGCTTTCCTTTAGTTTTGGGAGACTTAGTACTCAGAGGGCTGTTCCTTTAGCTCTGCATGTTTATGGCCATGCTCCTTCAGTCGCACAGTTCCTGACAAACATAACAAGCTTCTAAAAAGTACCAATCTTTTCAGATACTGCCTACTTCAGAAGCGAGCCTAGTGAATGGGGAGACATTGGCAAATGAAAAGATCTGGAACATTATACTATCTTTCATTCTTGCTTCATCAGAAATAGGCCACTGAACTCTGATTTATCTGCAGCTTTCCTGAGAACTTCCTTAGACCCAAACAGACTGAATTAGAGTGTATCAGCCTGGCACAAAGACAAGCCAGGCCATCATCTGAGAAGATTAAGAGCCTTTCTGCTGGCTGAAGTTGAAGAATTTTCTTCTGATGATTTTGACACTATGAAGGCAATATGATGCCCAGCATGAACCACTACCAATTGCTGATTTACCTGCAATGCAACATTCAGAATGGATGAATGGTGATATGCACAGGTTCTTTAAAACATTATTTCTGTTAGGCTTTGATTCATTTAGTTTTTCCTGATGTTTTTCATTTTACATATTTATTACTCAGACTTTGATGTCTAGTCTTCATTGAGATGGCACAGTCAGAGCTGGATAAGAAAAAAACCCAAAAAACATGAGTGGCCTGTCAAAGACTTGTTGGCAGTTGCTTTCAGAGTATCCCTTGATGGTTCTATGGACATGTCAAGAGAGTAGTGGCAGGATTGAGCCATGGCAGTTCCGCTTGTCAACGCAGATAGTGTGCTTAGGAGTGATAGAAATGATAGACAATCTGCTTATCACACTACTGGATATCATAACGGAGGCAGTAAACAATCCCTAGGTTTTGCCATTAATTGAAGAAATAGCTTCCTATATTCATGAATACATATACCACCCAAAACACAAGTAAATGTTTTATTCTTGTGGGACAATAAGTTATAAGCCCTACTTTCATTATAAGGGGTGGAAATACTTAAAAAAATTGAGACACAATTGTCTGCTAAGGCAGACAATAGTCGTATTGACAAGTAACAGACTCTAAAGCTCCAACTCGGTTTTCACTGCAGCTACAAACATAATACTAATGTATTTTTGAATTTGTGAACTTGCAAGTATATATTATAACAGTTGGGAAGTCGGAATAGCAGAATGCCACAAGAAACTCATCTACTGATGGGCTCCAATACATATTGAGAGTAGTAGGTCTCAATTTATGCAAGGTGCTTAAGCATTCATACTAATTGTAAACATGCTAGTAGTCCCACTGATTTCAGCTGGTGATTACCATTAAGCACATGCTTATGTATCTTGCAGAATTAAGGTTTCAAGAGAGTTCTGTTGAGTTAAAAAAGCTCGGTTATGATCTCAGACTTTAATGTTCTTTCCCAAATCCAACTAGATTTATAATAATTTTGAAGTTTTTTCGCCTCATTGCAAGTGAAATATGAAAGTGATAAAAATATATCTTTTTGAAAGAGATCTAGGCATACACAGGCTTTTTGAGAAGTAGATTGAATGTATGATCTTGCTTCTTCCACTTACTGCCCCTGGCTCCCACAAGATATTGCTGGTTCATACCAATTCTTAAGAATCTGCTCTTGAGTTTTCCCTGTGTCACTTGGTTTTCACTGAGGCATAGAAAGATTTCAGATCTTTGTCCTTTCTCCTTCTGAGATCAAATGAATGCTATGCTTACAGTGGCTGTTTTGTTTTAACATCTTTGTAGTTCTGGCCTTTTGACACTGATTTTCACAAAATAAAGGCTGAAAAGGCCTGGGCATTTGCACATCTGCAGTCAGCATGTATTTACTGCATTTGTGTGTGTGTGTGTGAGTGCACCTACACTTGTCAGTAAGTCCAAAAGTTAGTGTAAAGGTGCACATGGATTTGAGGGGTCAGACTGAAAACCTCGCCAGCTAAATCAAACACTTAATATCTGTGGTCTTAACTCTTGACTTTTGTGACTTTTTGTCATAATGACTTAAGGAAACAACAGAGCTCCTGAAAGTCACCCATATATGATTTCTCCTGCTTTAACTTGTCTCACAGGAAAAACTTACCAGGAGGTTCTAACAGAGTCAGCAGCTTTCAGGAAGTAACATCTTGATTTCTGTGAAGCACAACATTGTGAAGCAATCAGTTCACATGAGTCTTGGCTGTGTGTACATATGTTGGTCATGTATCCACTCTGGAACAGCCTTTTCATGGCTTCAGCTAGGGAAGATAATTCCAGACAGCATCAGCTCTTCTGGCTAAGTCCTCACATCTATGATCCACAGTGCTCCTGCCAGGCATTAGAGCAGATCATTTACCATGTGGATTTGTTACTCTGCCCTTGATCCAGTCCTTTCTTTTTCTTTCCTTTTGCAGGTGGCCCTGCAGGTTGCAGACAAGGCTTCTGAACAAAACACAGGGTGAAACGTAAGAGAAAAGAAGGCAGCAGAGCACAGGCAAGGACGTGAGACAGAACTATATTGGAGAAAATAAGGCTTATTAGAAGTTCATGTGTCTAAAACCTTATTTCATAGAAAAAAGAAGATATCTATTAAAAGTTTTCTTTTTGACCACTGGTGTCAATTTTGCCTGCAAGGTGACACAGGGGATTTAAGTGCATCCCGCTAGCAAGGCACTGTGCAATGTAGGTTCAACTCAAATATGAAATAGTCAAGGTGAGAAATATACTCCACATCACAACTTTACTATAATTGATAAATATTTAACATGCTTCTTCCAAAGCAGGTGATTTATCTTGCAACCCCAGCAGAGGTGGCTTTTTATTTATGTACTCTGTGGGCCCACCCCACTCCTCCCCACGTAGGAGTAGATTCTCTCCGTGCTTTTAGTTGGCTGCAAGGAGAGCTGTGACAGCCTAGAAGCCAGATGGTATAGGCCTGATGATACAGCTCCTCTTTGTCTTGGTGGATGAGCACTTACTTTCTCTTTTAAGGGCTGTACTCGCACTTTGGTTATGTATGCTATTTATCAGGTATATACACATATACCTAGCTTTGGATGTAGGTCTCAGAATCTACTTTAAATACAGCTCCAGGAGTATTTCAGTGTATAGGGTTTCCCTTGGAGGAGGTCATGTGCTCACTAGTAGGGTAAGAGGCACTCAGATGTGCCACCTGTGCCTCACAGTAATGGGCCACATTGCAATTCCCTCACTGGTACTGACGAGCAATTATTTGTGTGAGTAATTCTGTTGTTTAAGGGTCCTAACTGTACCAACATAATGTCTCTAAGTCTGGCAACCAGCATCTGTGGGCTTCCTCTGTGACTTCACAGATCCATGTCCTTTCTGCATTCTTGCCCTGCCCCAGACTTCCTCAGTACCCCTACTTATCTTCATTAACATCGCTTTCATATAGATGACGCTGGGCTGACTTATCATCAAGGACTCTTTTCAGTGTGCCTGCTTCTCTAGGGAAAGTGTAATAGTAGTTTCAGCTACAGGCACCCCAGCCTTACAATTTCCACTTTTCTTCACTTTCCCTTTCTTGAATTTTTCCTGACTATTTATCTCCTTCTCTTGCATGACGGTCATGTTTCCTCTTTACCTGTGCTGCCAGTTTGGTTCTCAATATATCAGTGTATCAAATGATGGAGGTAAAAAAATCATCCCTAAAATCAACATGGTGTTCTGGAGCTAGGTGTGGTATTGCTCAGCATTCTCTGTAAATCATTTCTTCCTGATTTTCCTTTCTTTTATTTTGCTTTGCTACTGGTTTTTTTTCTCTTCTCTGCCGCTCCTTTCTCCCCTTTTTGCTTCTTACCCTCTGTCCTTTGATATTATATTTCACATCATATGATCCTCACAGTTTCTGACATAAAATAATAAAGTGGGACATTAGTCAGCATGGCAGACAGTCTTCGATTTCTCTTTCAGTAAGCTAATTCCCTGTGTTCCTGACAGTGGCCTGCAGAAGCAGCTGGAGTATATGTTCTTAACAGGCAGAGCATATGCTCATATATGTAATGAGCAGCCTTCCTTTTATATTTCCTCCAGCATTGTGCTATGCATTTGTAATTCCTCTAAGTAATAGAAGGAGGATGGGAAAAACCATTCTATATGATTTGAAGTGCTGAAACACAAAAGACGTAACTATCAGATTTGCCATCAGTAAGAAAGGGCTGCCAAAAAGACTAGGACAGAAAACGATCTCCAGAATGATTTTTCCATTTCTGCTTTGCTAAAAAGGATGCACAGTTACTGCTTAGTCTCAGCTTATGATCTCTTGCCAGCACCAGCTGATTTTCTGAAATGGAGGGTAAGAGATGCTGACAGCTGTACCCTGTATGGAAACTGCCAAACTGCAGCACAATCTTGTCAGGCTGCCATGTGGCTTTAGGCCAAGCAAGATATCAATGACACATATAATGAGATACTAAAAGAACTAGCATGTATCATAGATGCTGAGGAGAACTGGCAGAGCATAGGGTTGGCCTTATGTTCCTAAACACAGTATAGTATAGTACTAGAAGGCTAGATCTTTATTATAACTACGTTTCTGAACCTGAAAGGAGAAAAAAGCATGAAATGTAGTACCCCAGGTAAAATGAAAGGAACAATGAGTTACATCAGAGTGATCATGCTACAGTGACACCTGACTATGGTTTGCGAGTAGGGAAAAATGGCAGTGGAAAAGAAAAGGTGCAGAGAGAACCAAGCAAAAGGTACAGAGCAATGACAAAGCAGTAGAAGCGTACACTCAGACTTGGGGGTTAAAGGAAAGAAGGGGGAAACAGAAATTGTTGTGCTACAATAGATCCAGCCATCTAACTTAAACAACCAGTGCCACAAGAAAAAATGGAACAGAATGAGTTTGGCCAATTAGGAAGAATTAAATTCTTGCAAATGCTAATATGTCCTGGAAGATGTTATTCTTCATCTAAGTTAGATAAAGAATGTATTGAACTCCTGACAGATGGTTAGAAGGGGAATCTGAGAAAGTGCTTGGGAAGTGAAAATACACTGAAAGTGTGATGTTGTTCTTAAAAAAAAAAAAGCAACCCTCCATTTTCTCTGTTTATATTCAGTCTATATTGGGTCAACAGCATTTGCAATTAGCTTAACTTGGAATACTGTCCTGTGGCCAAAAGTAAACAAGGGTCTTTTTAGCTGCTGCTACCCTTGACTTATAAATAGTCAGAGCCTCTCCGTCTCATCCTGAAATGCCTTTTGATGGCATATGTCAGTATGTCAGGATTCTGAGACAACATGCTTAATTTAATACCTTTGCTCTTTGGGTCTTTACTGTTAGGACTCTTCAGCAACATGCTTCCCTGGAGTGTTTTAATTCCTTACTGCCTCCCTAAAGTCTGAATTTCTGCCTAGTTCCAGAAATTTATCTCTGAAGTTTTACCATCTCCTGAGAGATCTACAAGAATTGTACATGTACTACCAGTGTTGTAACCCCTGTGGTATAAGAGACTGAATTGGCTGTACTACAGCTCCTTCTAGCAGAGGAAAAAAAAAAGAAACCCTGGCTATATCCTCATTGGCAGTGGACCAGAAGCCTTGGCAATGCTACTCAATCCAATGGGAAATTCTCATGAAGGGAGCACTCATCCATTATCACTGAGTTTGTTTGAACTGGAAAGAGGCTTGTAAATGCCATGGATTTCTTTCTGCTTTCAGCAGTCCGTCAGAACATACTTCTCTTAGCCACCTTGCACATATGCCAGAAAATCCCCAAATAATCCAGTCTAGTTTCTCCTGTAAAGCTTGTTTTTATGATCTCCCTGCTTCAAAAAACCCATACTGCATCTGGTAATAGGAAACAGGTCCAGAAAGCGTGCTAGATTTTCTGTTCTGTACAGAACCCAGCCAGGAGCAGATCTAGAATTTTACTCCCAAGTAGTTTATTGCCAAAACAGACATCTCTTTGTCTAGTGATCCACAAATGCTACAGGCTTCTTTCTTTATAATGCTGCTTTGCTGGCCATGGCTCAATTCAGATTATGCCTTCTATTTATGAATAAGCATTCCCATCACAAGTGCCGTGTTCCTAGTCCTCTGTCTTGGGCTAGGTATCTTTGGTAAGCTTTGACTCAGCTACTGGAAAGATGCCATACCTATAATGCATATAAGCAAATACCTCTCCCCTTTCTGCATAATTTACTTTTCATCCCAAATAGGATCCACATGATTTTGTCATCCTGTTCCTTGAAAAACTATGAAAACATGGTGTTATCATCAATAAATGGGGAAATCTACATCAATGGGTGTATTACCTCTACATTTATACTGTGCTCGTGCTACAGCCTTTTCTGTACAAATAAAAACAAGGACCCTGAGATGGCCCCTACTGCACATGAGCAATAAAATCTTCTAGGCGGATCTTCCTTTTGGCCTTGTGCCTTGCTTCAGTAGGTTGCTCTTGAGGTGATGATTCAGAGCTGATGACAGGCATAAAATTTAAGACTCAACAGAGAACTACAATAAGACTTATGGCTCCTGTTCTGCATAGAAAAAAGATGTCTGAACAGGACCAGTTAGTCCAGTTGGTTGGAACAATGATCCCCATCCCTTCTTTATAATCTCTTCTTTGTTTTAGATTCCCTATTTACCTTTCTTCAGGATGGTCATGAATTTCCCTCCTCACACACACAAACACCCACACACTTTTTAATCTGGAAATGAGCAGAAATAATTTACATGTCTTATGAATTATACATATTACCTCTTTTATTCCTTTTGTACCTTATGCATTTGAAATTCTCTACGTGTAAGAGAGGTTATGGAAGGTGCAGCAAGCTGTTTGTGCTGCTTCACATGGTACAATGGCTTCACAATCACCTCATGTTTTTTACAATAAGCCTTATGTCCTGCCAGTGGATTCCTTGATAGGGATCTATGCATGCAGTCGGAGGTGGTGCTCTCACTGCAGCTTAGTGTGGTTAAGCAGTTACTGCATCCAGCTGCTCAGTATTGCTCTCCCTTTTCCTCCAGAGGTTATCTTCCCTTTGGCACTGATGGCATAACTGCATGTGTGGTTGCTCACTTGCCCAGTTTTATTAAAATGATCTAGGCTAATTAACCACGCCTAACAGCAAGGTTTTTAACCTGGTTCATTTCTGCACAAGTGGGTTAGGGAAACTGTTTATGTATTTAAATCATCCAGTATGAAGGGTGCCATTTTCCAAGAGAGAGAGTGAAGAATATAGGTGGGAGACGAAGATGATTAGCAGCAGGAGATGATGGGTAAGCTCTAGCTGAAACAGACACATCTGGCCACTGCCTGAACTGCCACAGCAGTTCAGTTTTCTGTAGCAGAATTCTTTTGTTGTGATTTTAATCTTTCTTTTGTATAAAGCCATTAAAGGAGCTTCCCAATAAGTGTAATGTAGACTCTGAGCAAAACATAGACTCTCAGAATCAGAAAAATGTGCATTGGAAGAGAGATCTCTGGAGGTTATCTGTTCCAACTTCCTGCCTGGCACAGGGCTACTGCTAATGCGGGTCAGGACAGCTGCAGGTTTTGCTGGCCAAGCCTTGAAAGCCTCCACAGATGATGATTCTCCTTTATCTCTGTATACCTTGTGCTGGTGCTGCAGTACCCTCAAAGTGAAGAAATTTCTCCTAACCTCGAGTTGAAGCCTCCCAGGCTGCACTTTGTGGCTGTTGCCCCTTGTTTTACCATCTGGCACTACTGAGGTTTGGCTTCATTGTCTTTGTAATTTCCTTCGAAATAGTTGTAGGCTGCTATTAGATTGCCCTTTAGCCTCCTCTTCACCAGACTAAACAAGCCCAACTGCTTGAGTCTCTCCTTATAGGTCATATGTCAGAGGTAATTTTGGTAATTGTCTGTGTGTTTTTCCCCAGTTTCTCAACATCCTTCTTGAATCAGGCAACCTTCCAAAATCCATCCTTCCACAACTGGACACAGTGTTCCAGGTGTGGCCTTACCAGTACCAAGTAGAAGGGAATAATAACTTCCCTCGTTGTGCTGGCCATGCTCCTGCTCATACAGCCTTATATGCAGTTTGTCTTACCTGCAATGAGAGCACACTGCTGGTTTGCATTCAGTCTGGCACTGTGACCCTGGTCCTTTTAGCAGGGCTGTTCCTCAGCCAGTTGGTTCCTGGCCTCTAATGAGGCAGGTGCAAAATCAGATGATTCCCCAGGTGCAGAATTTTGCATTTTTTGAACTTTACGAGGTTTCTGTTGGCTTCATCCTCGGTTTTCTTAAGGTCACTCTAAATTGGAAGTCTGATGTTTCGCATGCCACCCAACTCCTCCAATTTAGCATGATTGACAATTGATTATTATCTTCTGAGCCCAGCAGTCCAGTCAGTTTTCAATCAATCTAAAGTTGATTAGTCCAGTTCATACCAAAATACATGAAAATACAAAAAATACTAAATAAATTCTTTGGAATAACAGAATGTGACAGCACTGTCCAATACTCTGTTTTCAGTGAATTCCAGCTTTTAAGTCTTCCATTCTTCCTTCCATCTAAGCTAGTGCTTAATAATTACTATGTATATGATTCCTCCTATTACTACTGTTACTTATGCTTAAACAATAAAGATGAATGAGTTTCATTTCCCCTCTTTCCCATCGCTCCTAAAAATATGAATTCTAACTTTGGTTTTCTGTTTGGGATTTCTCCTTTCTGTGAAAGTCTGCCCTTACTCAGGAAAGTGGTTTTTCACTTTGTCACAGTGACCTGGCTGAGAATGAAGAACTTCCCAAAAAAAAGGATCTCCTTGGGGGAATAACTTTTGGCTGGATTGACAGATTCTATATTAAAGACAGCAAAGAGGAAGTTTAAATTGGACCAGATTTCAAGAGAATTTCATCAACTTCTATAATGTTGGGATCCAGTTCTGGGAGTGGAGACACCAAGTCTGGTTTTATGAGATGCAGTATGTGTCCAGCTGAAGCAAAACAGCTTGTGGTAAGACACCCTTTATCCACAGAACTAGTAAATCTTGCCTTTAAAATAATGGCTTTAATTCCTGTTGCCTAGTGCTAGGAGACTGCTAACAAACTTGAGAGGTTTTGAGGATGAGTAACAGAAGCTGTAAGGGAATTAACAGGGAAAGATTATGAGTACTAAATATGCATTGCTTGGTCAAAGAATGACTAAGGGGGATATACTAATTATCTTCTAGTATTACATAGCTGTAAACTTCAAAAAAGGAAAGCAATTGTTTAGCAGTGTCACAAGGTATGTAACTAGGATTAATGAGGTGAGATTTAACAAAGGAAAACGTAGGCTGAATATCTTCCAAATAAGAGATTAGTCAAAGGAATAGCTTGCCAAGGAATTAAAACAGTGGAATCTT
>NW_008824901.1:565695-567942 GCF_000699105.1 Pygoscelis adeliae | reverse complement strand
AGGTTAAAGGCAACAAAATTAATTACTTTTCCCAAAACTGAAACTTTTCTCTAAATTCAAGAACCATGTATGCAATCTGTGCCTTAGAATTTAGGGAGGAATGTGAAAGTTTCATTTATTTTAAAAATTTTCTATTTCTTTTGTTGATAAGAAGCTATGATAATCATGTGCTTAATTCTAAGAGACTGTTCCTATCACTAAAGCATGTAAAATATATATATGAAATGCAGATATGATAAATGCATTAATTTCATCCCTAGTCTTAGTAAAATGCCATTGAGACAATTGACTTAAAATAAGGTTGTATTTGGCCTATTGTGCGTGTAAGATACATGTAAAATTACAAAGAAAAGAAAAAAGGATAAAAGAAATTGGTCTCTACTACAATGTTACATGTTCAATTATTTCACAATATTCCAGTCTCATGTAACATATTTCTGGAGTGTATGGGGCATCAGATAGGGTATAGCCATAAATCTCTGTAAAAAGCAAGTTTGGAAGGATGTGACATAACAAGCTTTGTTCCTTAGGAAAGAGAAAAGTGAATTGCACTCCTCAAGTCTGGACATAATGACAGCATGAACAAGAATCTTGGCATCTGCATGTGAAAGCACACATTTTAATCTGGTCACATCCCTAAAGTGGTAATAAGATAGCTTGATAATGTGTCAAATGTCAGCCTCAAAGTTCTGTTCCTCATTGAACAGTACATCTAGGTGTTTGACCAAGCAGACAAGTGCCACCAATTGAGATGGCAATGTGAGAAGCATTTCTGAGCAGGTGGTGAGAGCTAAGCAGAAGGACATCAGACTTACCAAAATTAAATCTATGAAACTTAAAGGACATCCCTAATTGAAGCTCCTATAGTCATTTACTTTCTTAGAAATGCTAACGTGAAAGCAGCTGGCACGGGCAACTACATTACTTATCTTTCTCCTAGCAATGACTGTTCAGAGCAGAATGCTTCAAACTGTGACAAAGCAGCAGATATTCATATAGGTTCCAAAGCAGACTGCTGAGGCCACCGCGGTACATATGGCAAGAAACAATGTAATACTTGTGTTTTTCAGGATAATTGATGTAAAACTCACCCTACTTCCTCAAGCTGCAGTCATCCCCTATGCAGTGATAACTGTGCTTTACATGTCTACTATAGAAGAAACGTATTCTGAAGGAGTCCCCAAGACCCTTTGTGTGAATGAGGAATAAGTACTTTAAAAAGATGTAAGTAAAAGCTATATTATACCATGAAAAAGGCTGGAGTAAGGTTGAAAGGACAATTGAAAGAAAAGTGGAGTAACAACTTTCAAATGCTTGATTTCATAGCCTCAGCTTTCTTTAAATATATTTTGTTTATGTGCTATATGAGTATGTATATAAAATAGTAAAATACTTATTATAATGCACTGATGGTATATGAATCAGTGATACTATTTTACAACAGTGATAAGAAGTTATTCTTATGGATGTTGAATGTTTATGCATACATACATCACTTTTGATGTACAAACACGAAGCAGACCTGATTTTAAGAGGGGTAATGAAAAAACCATAACTTAGCTAGTTGAGACCACAGAGAGAAGGAGTATGGAATGATTTACCAGGATGCTGGAAAGTAACCTGTTGTTTGCAAAAGTATTCAAGTTATATTTAATACATTGGGCTGTTGGGACTTCAGTTTTACCAGAAACATTACCTTGTCAGTGGGTCAGTGCTTGTTAATAGTCCATAGAAATGGTAAGCTGGTCAGAGAGAAATTTCTCCATCTTGAACAGCAGTCTCACTTCTAAAGTGAATGTCTTGCCTTCTTAGATCATAGAATCACAGAATAGTTTGGGTTGGAAGGGACCTCTAAAGGTCATCTAGTCCAACCCCCCTGCCATGGGCAGGGACATCTTCAACTAGATCAGGTTGCTCAGAGCCCTGTCCAACCTGACCTGGAATGTTTCCAGGGATGGGGCATCCACCACCCCTCTGGGAAACCTGTTCCAGTGTTTCACCACCCTCAGCGTAAAAAATTTCTTCCTTATATCTAGTCTGAATCTACCCCCCTTTAGTTTAAAACCATTCCCCCCTGTCCTGTCGCGACAGGCCCTGCTAAAAAGTCTGTCCCCATCTTTTTTATAAACCCCCTTTAAGTACCGATAGGCTGCAATAAGGTCTCCCTGAAGCCTTCTCTTCTCTAGGCTGAACAACCCCAACTCGCTCAGCCTTTCTTCATAGGAGAGGTGTTCCATCCCCCTGATC
>NW_008824901.1:552747-565478 GCF_000699105.1 Pygoscelis adeliae | reverse complement strand
GTCCTTCTCGGCAGGGCTGCTCTCAATCCCTTCATCCCCAGCCTGTATTGATACTGGGGGTTGCCCTGACCCAGGTGCAGGACCTCTCACTTGGCCTTGTTAAACCTCATGAGGTTCACACGGGCCCACTTCTCCAGCTTGTCCAGGTCCCTCTAGATGGCATCCAATCCCTCAGGCATGTCAGCCGCACCACTCAGCTTGGTGTCATCTGCAAGCTTGCTGAGGGTGCACTCGATCCCACTGTCTATGTCATTGATGAAGATGTTAAACAGTACTGGTCCGAATACGGACCCCTGCGGGATGCCACTTGTCACCGATCTCCATCTGGACATTGAGCCGTGGACCACTACCCTCTGGATGCGACCATCCAACCAATTCCTCACCCACCGGACATCAAATCCATACCTCTCCCATTTAGAGAGGAGGATGTTGTGGGGGACCGTGTCAAAGGCCTTGCAGAGGTCCAGATAGGCGACATCTGTAGCCCTTCCCATGTCCACTGATGTGGATGGAAAGGGAAATTGGAGAGGTGAGACTAATCATCTATTCAAGTTGACTTCAAGGAAAATGGCTGAAACAAAAGGAAATGGGGATATAAATACGATGGTTAAATGTGACTGGACCATACTATTGCAAGAGAAGGTGAGCTCTTGTACTGCTTACACAGGGCAGTTTTCCTGGTTTTAGTAGTTTGCTTCCTCTTCATCAGAGAAGGCATAGACTGTGGATAGGGTAGTCAAAATAACAGCCTGCGGGCACAAGTACTATCCTAGAAGAGACCTAAAGATTGATTTATTGGCTGAGCATTGGTTAGGAACTCTAGTTTTAGATGCAACATATAAATAGGTCCCTTGTGAAGACAATGTTCCACTTGTGATTTCGAAATGAACCTCCTGCCCTGTAAAATACTTCAGTGAAAAGGATCCTTATACAGTTGGAATTACACTGTGATCTGTCAGAATCCAGGCACGCTGCTTGGCTGATAACATATGTCAAGGTGGCATTGGCTGGATGAAACATTTTCATACAGCTGAAGTAAAACAATAAGCTGCTTATGGTCAGAGCAGCTGAGCAATTCACCTGAATAAGAGTAAAATCTCATTAGATGGAGATAGCTATGAATAGAGAGAGCACAGACCATGTCCCCTGAGCTTAGAGGGCTAAAATGCCAATTTTGATCTGTCAGCTCACTCTTGCTTTGTACTAAGATACCTGACTTCAGATGGAGTAACAGGCTACAAATGGCTGCAAAAGTAGTGTAGTTACGCTAACGCCGACTTCTGCCTAGGCTAATATTAGAAGGAGGAAAAGCCCTATACCGTGCCATGTAAATACACCCTAGGAAAGCAGAGAAGTCTCATTTTCCTCTAAGATAAAGCATAATTCCCTCTCTCCCTTAGGTGATCTGCAGATTATCTCTTCTGAGTTTGGCCCTGAACGGCATACCTTATTGTATTCATTTTCATCAGAAACTTCAGGAAAAAAAAGAACTTTTGTTTTTTATTTGCTTGAGAGATGCTGTAACAAAATTTAAAACTGTAGATGTTTGTTTAATGTCTGGTGGTTAATTTGTATCCACACTGCTTTGGCATTTTGCAATATGCTGTGGGCCAGCTAGAAACTGTGGAATTAGCTGCATTTCAAAGGTTATATTCATGTGTAGCTTAGGAAATACTTTGGGACCTTCTGAAAGAAAAAGCTATGTATAAAGTGAGAATTGATATGTGAAACATCAAAATGAATTCTATCTTTACAGCTAAGCCCTAAACCCTGACAAATACGGGCTTATAACTGAACCAGTGACAGTTCCTTCGCTATTGCAACAGGTGATGAAACAGCAAAATGTAATGTCAAATTTATCATAAAACATAAAAGAGGTAGGAATAAGATAACCTGCAGAACTATTTTTAAAAATATAGCACACTGCTAAATGGTTTGGGTTTTTGTTCGGTGTCCCCCCAACGCGCGTGCACACACACACCCCGGCACTACCTTTCTAATAGAAGTCTCAGTAGAGAAAAGGAAAATTTTCATCACTGGTGTGCTTGAAGCACAAATGAAAGATCACTGTAAGTAAATGCCGTCCTATCTTTAGATTTTTAAGTGCAATGAATAGAATAGATAAACATCAAATGAAAATAAGTGTCTCATCTTTTTTTCAGTGTGGTAGCTGAAGCCATAGAGCAGATTTTGGATGAGGTAAAAGGCTTCAGCTGTCAAAGATTTCTGGCTTCCCAGAATTCCTCTCCCATTTCCCAAGGTTAAACGCATTGCCTCAAGGCAGCTGCTTAGAATGATAAAAGGGGCACTACAGGACAGCAGTGCTCTTTGTAATGTTAATAAACCTTGATTTTGATATCAGATGCAACCCTGGGAAAACCTGCCAGTTTTAGACTTAAAAATCTAACACTATTTAGCAGAAGTTCGTGTAAAGCAGTATTAGTTTGGGAATGGTGATGGGCTAGTTTGAGTGACATATGAAAGCAACAAATACACTCTCTTCTCTGCCTTGTCAAATCTTACTGTTGTTTACTAAGAACAAAAGGAATTGCCCAAGTGCTAATTAAACTGAATGCCATATTAAAATGCACTGTGAAGTTTCTGTTATAAATTCAGCTTTTGAGGTTAACTGTCAGCTGAGCTAGAACTCCCCTGAAAAATGAACGGGGTACAGTTTCCCTGAGCTAGCTACCTGCATGTGAACTCTGACTGGAGCCAAATCAAGGAGTGTTTTCTTGTGCTAGTTAGCTGATAAACCTCTGACAAGAGAGTATGGAAATAATTTATTGCAATAAAGGCAAAGCTGTAGGACTGTTGATTAGACAGTGTGGAGTTTTATCCAGAAAGAACATGAACGTTATTAAATGCTTCTCTTCCTAAAGTTCTGCTTAAAAATGACAAATGTCTAAATTATATTGGCCATTAAGTCAGACTGTCATTGGTAGCTAGATATTTCTGAATCAACAATAAATATCTAAGTTAAAACTTCAGGGGAGTGACTCAGAATAAAGTAAAATGAGACACATTTATGATCAAGGCAGCTATAAATGAACAATGCATTTTGGTCATGTGGAGTTTG
Source organism: Pygoscelis adeliae (assembly GCF_000699105.1). Classification (NCBI taxonomy): domain Eukaryota; kingdom Metazoa; phylum Chordata; class Aves; order Sphenisciformes; family Spheniscidae; genus Pygoscelis; species Pygoscelis adeliae. The sequence continues at coordinate 562,399 of NW_008824901.1, read as the reverse complement.
GCAAAATGGAGCTCCAGCTATCCTCACAAAGAAGCTCTGCCTCTTTGAATCCATGACAAAACTCCCACTGACTTGAAAGAGGTTTGGATTTCACCCACTAAGTTGTGCTGAAATCTGAACAAAAGCAAAAAAGATTCTCACAGTTTACGGGATGTGAGGCTGTGTATTCTCCTCCTTCAAATTCACCAGCAAGACCCATTCCCATAATGGGTACTGAAGAACAGTGCCCAAAAAATGCAAAAATAATATATTAAAGAAATCTGAAACTGTTAGTAGTGCACATTGTTAGCTGAAGTAATCCTACTATCTTATAGTTACCATCCTGTTACACTTCTTAAAGATTACTCCCAGTGTCTGTCTGGGATATCTGGGACACTGCTACACTTATCAAATAACAAAAACTCATGGAGTTCAATGACCAGCTGGAGCCCAGCCATGGGCTCTGTGAGTATCTGCTAGAAGTGCAGTGCAGGTTAGCTACACATGCAGCTAGACAAACAGAACAGAGCACAGGGCTTCAGTGTGTGAACAGAGTTTTGGGTGGGGTTTATTGAAAAATGTGTCTTGGCTTTTTCAAAATATTGGTTCAAATTAATTTTGCATAGTTCTTCGTTGTTTCCTTAGGAAGGTACTTACATTATACGTTAAAATATCTATCACATAAAAATATGTGTATTTTAAAAATATTTTTGGTTTAGGAAATTCTTGCTATACCAAGATTTTTCAACTCACCTTTCCAAGGGAATAGGTAGCAATAGGAAGAGAATCAGGAAGAACACTTTTATTTATATTATATGCTTTCTGAATTGTCTTCCTATAATACTGAATTATTTCTCTCCATTTTTCCCATGAAACTTCACAATGGAAAGAAACAATGGGGGACGTCCAGGTATTCTAAAAGCATTCTTGAAACATATTGTTAAAGCAATACTTCAAATTTAATCTGATTTTTTTTCTTCTGATAACAGTAGCAAAAATTTAATAAGCAAGGGATAGCTATTACCTAGTGATATGAGATTAGATTTATAAACCAGGTTAGTTTCCTTTTAACCGCAGAAGTGAGTAAGACTTGATTTAATTAATAGTTTCACTGGGTACATGTGGCAGTCCATTAAGACAGTGTGTATTGGCTCTAGGTATATATTAAGTATGTGCCCAAAAATTACTTTATCATAATTAATAGCATGGCATTTTAAATAAATATTAGACAGGTTAGGATTTTATATCTGGTTCCTAGCACAAACACCAAAGGATAGTGACTTAATCTGGGAGAGTACACCATGTCTTGCATGGTATGTTTTGGGGTTTTTTTTACATAAATCCATCAGGTAGAACTCAGTATTCCCAGAACTTGATCTGACGTTTGTAATCCTAGAAACACTCGGGCATTACTTTGGAATTCTCCTTTTGCTCTGGAAAATTCTGACTACTCATTGCTAAACACACATCTCTACTACCGCTTGGGTTTTTTTGGTTTTCTTTCAAAATCCATTTTTTTCATAAAAACATAGATTCAACTACCTTTTTGGGGCTTCCCCCCAAATGACCCACTGTTACTCTCCCCTCGTACCGTTAGCATCCCCCTGTCAGCAGTGCAGCAAGTTAGCAGCCAGTGACAGGTGTATGATCCTGTGCAACTTCAAAGAGATGATGGAGTAAGATTAGATGCAAACAAATATATTAGAATAAAAGCTCCTCCTTTATTCTGGAGAAGCTGGAACTTTGCTTCAAATAAAGCTTATGCTCTCATCTCAAGCTATTTTCTACTGTTGAAACAGCAGGACACTGGTTAAAGCTGCTGTGCTGTTTATACTTAACATGGAGCAGCACTTTAAAACATGATCAGTACACTAGTGCTACCTCTCCTTGGCAATATCCACAGGTGAACTGCCTTTTAGCAATTCCTTTAATATCTCAAAAACATCAAAGCCTTTTTCTCAGCACCCGGCACTTTTCTCTGAGCACCTCATTTCTCTATTACTGCAGAATGCTTTTGTAATTATTTACATACACTTACATATGGTATATATTCTTATTTATCTGAGTTTTTCCTTATCTTTTGGGTTTTGCAAGAGTTTATCACTGAAAGAGAGCTTTTTTTTCCAGGCAATCTGAGAATAGTGACCATCTAGAGTTTCAGTACTCCAAGTGGAAGATAACTAAACAGAACAAAAAAAACCACCTTTCTCTAGCAATACAACAATCCAGCATAATGTAATACGATTCTCTCCCTAGAGAAAGAAGGACTAAGAGTGACATGCGTGTGACACTATGAGTGCTTGTGATGGTATTTAAAGAGAAACTAGATGTCATTCAGATCTTGCAACTGCAGGAGAATCTGCAGACCTCAGAATAGAAGGAATACCAAATTCTAGGTTATCACGAATAGCGCCATTTTGTTACAAAAGCATGTTAGAAATCTCCACGTGTGGAAATAGAGGGCTACCTTTTCACATGTGGTGTGACCATGATCTTATTCTCTCTTGTTTTGCTTCACTGTTGTTATGTCTGTCTGCAACTCTGTCCAGCGTGGCACTCGTTCTCACCCTGTTCTTGCAGGGCTTGCAGTTTATTGGAGTGAGAATTCAGGTCAACGTGATCAAGTCTGAGCTTGAGCCTCAGGGTAACGTCCTATTTCTCCAAGCAAAATCCCTTTTCTTATGAATTAATGGTTTGTCTGGTCACAATTGATCTTTCTTCAGCTGATCTTTTCTTCATTGATCTTTTCTCAGCAAGAGAAATGCCAGTCAGCTAATACACTGATCTCAGAGCTGAGTATAAATAGAGTCACTGTCTCGTACTCTTTCTTAGAGGGTATTTGGTAGTCTGTTCCTTCAGCACTTGTTCATCTGTCTTTTTCATGTAGAATAGTCCTTGAGCAGTGTCACTGATTTCAAGAAAATTATATTAAAGTATCTGATGCTTGGTTGAAAACTCACATGGTTCTGGTATTTGAAAAGGAAAAGAAATGAGTGACTGCCCAGTGTTATCTCGAGTATCTGCACTGTGCTGTTATTTCAGCTTGGGTTTGAGTTTCCTAGCTATACCGGACTATTTTACATCATGTTGTGGGGGAAAACCCCAAGTTGTTACAAGTGAAAGGTAATAAATCTATTGAGCTAAGATGACTCATTGACGTACCTTAAAGCCCTTTTGAGTATTTAAATAGGAATAAAGCACAACATTAAACATTTATTCACATATATGTTTCTTCATCTTCAACTAAAGTAACTAAACCAATTTGAATATGCTTTGCTTTCTTTACTTTCTAAAGAGACAATAATAAATTAGGAGACATTTTAAAAACCGTCTCCACGTGCTATATTATTCTGTTTATTGGAATAAAGTTCTCTAGCAGATGTATGGAGAGCTACCATAAGTGTCACTGGTACAAAGTAACAATCGTTCTGTACAACTGAACTCTATTTGACCATCAGAGGAAGAAAAAAAGGTATAAAGCACCATCATAACAGATCTCAATTTTTTTCTTCTATTCCAACCTTAGCACTTTAGTGCAGAGATAGCTCCATCAATCATTTAAAACCACTGACCATACCTTGCACCAGCTATCAGCTGTAGTTCATACCGAGCTTTCTGTGTGCTCCAAATGGCTTACATTTTATGTGGAAAGCTGGGTTGAAAATTTATAGTTACTTTCTTCTGACACCTGGATTTCCCACCTGGAAAATAAACTCCTTTAACTACTTTAAATCTTATTAATTTCTTGCTGTCTTGATTTCAAAGGGCTAGATCGTGACTGCTACTGCCTGCCCATGCCATGAAGTAATAATCCTATTCCACTGTGTGTGAGTATATCTGATTCATAGGCTCCAGACACAAAGCAATAAGCAGACACTGTATCCCCATTTAAACCCAGATTCTCAAAAACAGCTGGGATTTTAACAACTCAATTTCAAAGGGAATTTGATGCCCAAATGGATCTGAGAGTCTGAGCTCTACTCCCTGCCCTAAGGTAGGTAAGTGGGGACAAGAGAAAAGTGAAGGTGAGTTGGTTACCATCTGTTCTAGCCAGGAGAGTATTGTGATTCGTCGTTAGTAGAGGCTAGGAAGATACAATTTGTTTCCTCGTATTCCACAATGAAACCATTTGTTTTCCAGTATTCTTCATAAAATCTTTTATTGGGTTATTTAGTTTCAGGCTCAGAAGATAGCTTTTTTACCTTTCAGTACCTGTCTGTCTATAGCATTGTTAACGCTACTAGATACATCCTAAACCTCACTTACACAGCTATATATAGCTATATGGCTGACTTGAAAATAATTCTGTTTAGAGGCACCAGTGTTTTTAGAGAGGGTTGTCTTTGTCACCAAACCTGTCTCAAAACTCCAGCTACAGTACAAGAAAATCCTCACAGACATCCCCATGGAGGGGGGATGTGCAAACATAAAATACTGAGTCAGTCAGAACTGGTGAGTTACGGAAAAGGTTTCATCTTTAATAATAAGCTGCACAGATCTCTGAATTGAGATTCTTTCTTGCCATATCTGCTCGGGATTCAATGATTGCATTGGCCCATTCTCAGCACATCCAGAGGAAGATATAAGGAAGAAATTTTTTACGCTGAGGGTGGTGAAACACTGGCACAGGTTTCCCAGAGAGGTGGTGGATGCCCCATCCCTGGAAACATTCCAGGTCAGGTTGGACAGGGCTCTGAGCAACCTGATGTAGTTGAAGATGTCCCTGCTCATTGCAGGGGGGTTGGACTAGACGACCTTTAAAGATCCCTTCCAATCCTTCCAACCCCAAACCATTCTGTGAAGTGGAGGAGCTTGGCTCCCAAATGGCACAACCTTTTCCACATTTCAAGGCCAACAGTTTCCACTTTCTGTATCTGGGAACTCCTCTCACATTTGCAGAGGTACTGTGTAACAGTGAGGGAAGGCTTGAAAGATGTTATCAGAGTTTCTATTATATACTCCCACAGAAAGTGTTGGACCTCATTTTTACTGCAGAACTTCAGACTTAGGAGGTGTACTAATCACCTCCCTTGAAGGGCCATAAATCCACTGCAGGCATTACAGAGAACAAAGCAAAGTAATTCCTAAGATATTGGGTGATCTTGTATCACGTGCTTTGAGGATTTAAAATGGTGCTTCCAGAAGTACCTCCTCCAAATTCCAAGTATTATTTTGTGTTGGTTTTAGTCAGAAGGCCACCTCATTGTGTTCAGCGGGAAGTCAACCCAGATCTAATGCACTGGGCCACTGTCTCTAATGCAGTTTACCTATAGCTTCATACCATAGAAGTTAAAAATAAACTGCAGCTTATTCCGCTTACTGAAATGTCAGTTCAACGTGTCATGGGGCTTATAAGCACACTGAGAATGTTCTTCAGGCCTTAATACTAGGGCATGACTCTGATGTAAAAATGAAATGGAACTATTTAAATTGACTTGGATACTTATTAAGGAGAGGGTTTCATTTAATTCCCTTTTCTGTTTTTCTTTCTCTTCTTTATAGAAGCAGCCATCTGGGCTTGATAGGAGGTAGGGCAATGACAAGTCTATTCTGTGAAAAACACTATAATTTTTAAAGCACTATTACCAAATGAGACTCAATAGATAGTGTAAGTGAAAAGTCATTTGCCTTGTGGAAAAAAAATACACTCTAGCTGTATGCTATAGGGATCTTATGATGCTAATTGGAAAACTCAAATTTGTAGACATTTGCAAGTTGAACAGGTGACAATAACTGGTGATAACCAAGGACTAATTATCTCAACTGGGAATTAACCATCAGGTGTTCTGAGCCAAATAAAAGGGGAGGGGAAGCTTGGAATAGTAATGTGTCCTATTTATGTTGAAAGAATTAGCAGGATTTTATGTGGGATTAAAAAAAAAAAGTTAAATGAAACAAATACTCTCTAGGCTAGTACTGTGTGTGACTGCTGTGGTTCCATTTCTTAAAGAATTTCAGATCTTGGACTGGGGGGAATGGAAGGAAATAATAATGCAGAGCTCTATGATTTGCTTGCTAAAAAAAAAATCTCTGTTCTCTTGTGAATTCTGCTAAAGTGAAAAAAGAGGTAGGTTAGCAGTTCTTAGAATTAAAACTATTTGCTTGAAATTATTACAATCTATTATTCTAGTTAGAAATGTACACTGTGGTATAGGTCTATGACTAGGAAAGATTAAGCTATTACAGATTTCTAGAAAAACCAAAGGGAGTGAGATATGAGAACTAAGCAGTGCAAAAAACCACAGCAGCCAGGGTTGTATGTGTAGGCATACCTACTACAGGTTTCAAGAATTCATAGTTGGATGCAATATACATAAAGTGCACACTGTTAATTCCGCCTTGCCTCTAACTTCCTTTACCTTAATGCTTATTGTAAAACTTAAATTCTAATGAGTAGGGCTGAAACAAAATAGGGCCCTGGAGGGTAACAGGAAAATGATAAGACAGCAAATGAGCTATAGCAAACTGATTCCCGAGTACATCACCTTTCTCCTTCTTTCTTACCATCAACACAGGTTTTTTTATTCTTACATTTTCTTTTTCTGACACACCATGTGAACAAAAGTGACAGCACTTTAAAAATAATGTCAAATTCTGAAAGCAGTCAGAACCTTAAATTGGAATTTCAGTCTTTGACATTGGAAACAAACATACAAGACAATTGTTAGTATTCTGCATTGTGCAGATAAAGACTTAGACTAGTAGCAAATTCTTCTGAGAGACATGCCTGATAAGATTATAAATTAGGTTCTACAGAGAAAGTGCACTTAAAGAGAGATTTAATTGTTTGCCAATAAAAATCTCATGTTGCATGGAGATTTCAGAGCTCATTTTAACACTTGTTATTATTCAAATGCCTTGTTTTAACACTTTAGGTTTTTGTTTGTTTGTTTTGGTTTAATGAATTCGTTGTTCTAACTCAAAACTTCACTGTTCTTCTGACTTTTGTGTCTGGTTTAAGATTTTACTTCCTTTTCCAAAGTCTGTATTGCCGTACAATAGATGGAAAATGTGGTATGTAAGTACAAATATTTTTGACTTGTTAGACTTAAAAAAAGCTTAGTGTGAAGGTCTAAAACTGTGTCCTCAAGATTGTCTGCCATGTACATTTGGGCAGCTTACCAGTGGCGTGTTTATGACTTCTTTTTTGTGCATGTAAGCTCTGATGTTAGACTTTTGTGCTCATTCAAACCATTGACCAAGTCCAAACAGAAAGGCAGGAGTACATACGAATGTGTTCATTTTCATTCAGGTGTTGGTAAGATAGTGTGTAACCTCAGCTGATTCTAAACTGCAGCCATGAATGTGAATGAAGCTGCATCAGAAATTTCGAAAAAGTTCTGAAACATTTTCAACTTAATATTTGGATGAATTGAGTGAGTTAGGCATCCAAGGATTTTTATCTTTAGCTCTACTATTCAGCTTTAGGAAAATCTTTTTGAATGCTTAGGACAAAATATTTGCTAAGTTCTCATAGCCTGAAGTAACAGGTGGCAATGTGTACAACCTGCTCTGGAAGTGTGAACCTATAAGTGTAGGTGACACAGGTGCCCCTTTATTGGAGATTAACATCTGAGGGTCTTATCTGAATCCCATTAAAATAATGCAAAAAACCACTGACAGGTCTTTGGATCAGGCCCATTATGAATACCAATTCTTTAGGGTTCATATACCACAGACTACTAGCAATTCAGCTTGTAAATATAATTTCCATCTACATTTGCTAATCAGCATTGGTAATCTATTGAAATCTCCATGTCTGTAAACTCACAGTGAATGACAAGGTGGATTTCTGCTGAGACGTTAGCCAGATTCTCTTCACATCATCACTTCAGCCTTACAGTTTCTACATATTTAACCTTCTGTTTCTAACAAACATCATCCTTTGCATCAAAGGGCTTTAGGACATCCATTTTTTGCTGACACACTCGTGCTGTGCTTTATTTATGCATCATCAAAGTATGGTACTGCCCAAAAGGTGAATGACCTCTTTCCCCTTTAACTCATTTCCTGAGTAGACCAATATCGTCTAACTTCAAACACTGACAAATGTAAATTGAGGTCCATGAAATTAGAAAAGTGCTGAACTAGAGTACACAGAAAAGTGTGACATTCTCCTGTTGTGAATAACAATCTAATATAATATTTCCCATAATGAGAAACTTGGATGTTGGATATGCTTTACCTATTTGTGATGTACATAGTAAAACCTTTCTAATGCTCTTAATGCACAGAGAAATTGCACACCCCAAACTCTATTAGTGCTACTTTTGTATATCCAACAGTAGTGAGAATAGACTCTTTGCAAGGTTAAACTGAGGGTCAGAACACTCTTTTGAACTTTCTTGCAGTAGCTGCTCATAGTATAGCTACTTAGGTGGTGGCCATGTACTTGCTGAGATACTGAATTCCTGACTAGATATTTAGAATTGGAAAACAAAAGCACAGGCTTCTTAAACATCTCTCATAGCCTTCAACATAAATTGTTAAAGGAAGAGGCTTCCAGAATCTTAAAAGACAGCAATTTTTTTTCTGAGTTTGTAGATTCATAGGAAATAATGAGAGGGCAGCTGTGCCTTGTATCCATTTCAGAGAATTCCTGATAAATTTTCAAATAGCTTTTTCTGTTGATTGTTTATATATGAGTGTCTTGGTCTATATAAAGTGGTGTTTTATTTTGGTTTTTGAATATATCATTATATAGGTTTCAAGCATGCTCTGCAATGTTTGCAATTAGCTCAAGTTGAGTGGAAAAGAAAAATGGGTGTCAAAGAAGCTCTGTTTCTAGTGACATTTTTTCCGCTCCACTTTTGACTGAAAAAGGACTGGCTTTCACCTGGAATTTAGTAGAGATTACTAAGCCATGGTGAAATTTCAGTTTGTTTGGTTTATTGATAGTTTAGACAGAAAAAAAACCCACATTATTTTAGTCTTATTTCATGTGTCTTTGCACACTTTTTGTACAGAGCTAATTAGCACTATGCTCACACAAGCTAAACTTGCTGATAAAGCAGTCTCTTGTTCACTATGAACCAGGCAGTTGTCCATAATATGTAGATTAAGTAATTAAACACCCAATACGTGGTCCTGGTTCTGGGAATACTTAAGCATATCTATAATTTGGCATGCATAAGAGGTCCTACTGACTCTAAAAATACTACTCCCGTAAGTAAAGTTATTATTTTTGGGAGCAGTCTTGAAGTGCATTCATTTAAAAGATGGATTTGCAAATAAGTTGAATTGTTCATGTGCAGTATATCTGCAGGACCACGGACTGAGTTTGCAACTGTCACTCACTAGTCTATACACAGTTATACTTTCTTTTTCCTCATACACAGGTGGCTTCCATTTGGCGTTTCATAGCATTCCACCAGAGGTTTATGCTAGCCAGGGTAGCAGGTGACTCGACACAATAGTGTTGTAACGTGTGCTGTATCATCTTTTGATGCCCTGGATTTTGGTGTTCAATGGGATACAACAATAAATTCGTGGAGCTTTACTGCCTCTGCCAAATGTGACATCTTTCAGAGTATAACATGCTGAAAAGCTTGCACAATCTGTGCCAACTGCATGATTTAGCTGCTATAAAATCCCTCTGAATCAAAACCATTTTGAAATAAAGAAGAACCAGCCTGAGAATTTCATTGCACTGTTGGATATCCACTCAAAGATC
>NW_008824901.1:525895-552727 GCF_000699105.1 Pygoscelis adeliae | reverse complement strand
TGCTGTATTTTTCAGCTTAATCTTTTCTGCAGCTTACCTATTTCATTAAGGCTGGAATTTTAAAAGACTAGCAATTGCATGCAGAGGCAGAGAGTCATGAGTGAGAAGTGTTGAATCAGGACAGCGGTTCTGTACAAATTATACTGTGCCATTAGAAAAGGCAATCTCGTTCTTCCTTTTTTGTTTCTGTGGGACTGTAATGCGCAGATATGCTCAGTGTAAGTGTTCCAGGGTTTGGCATCCTAATGTTCCTGAATTCTGTCCTACTCTGAGACTAGCTTGGTGCAGAAAAACAGGGCTGGCTGTGAGACAACAGGTTAGTCTACCTGATTCTCTGCAGTTTTCCCATCCAGGTAAAGTTTTATACAATACTCCTTACATTTCAAACAGCCTGTGGATGTCCACCCTGGAATCTCAATCAAAAGGTGACTTGTTCAGAAATCAAAGAAACAGAAAATCAAATACTGTTTTTAGAAGATCCTTTCGAAGTTAAAACTGATCTCCTAAATTTTAAGAAAAAAAGAACAAACAAAGAAAAATATTAAACACTACCTTTGGGGATGGTATGCGGACTAATTGATGGTGCATCAGCAAAAGACTTTTTGTGTGTAGGAAAGATGCTTGTCCATTGTACTGTTGCACTGAAAGGGTGTTTAAACAACAGTGATGCATAATATTTGAATCATGCGAAAGGATTATAATTATTACATTAATTTGTTGGTTCACTCTGTGAAACATTTCTAAAAAATCCTCTCTAGAACAGACTATTAAAATGATAAATTATCATTGCAACATCTGATCAAAAATTCAGTAAGTTAATTAATGCTCCTTTTGTCCTAATAGCTTATATAATGAGAGGGAAGTTTGCTAAATTAAGAATAGTAAAAGAATTTTGTCACCAATTTGATGTAGGTTGTGTTCATGTATTCAAAAGTTGTTAGAAGATTTAATAACATGGAAACATACTTGTGTGGACTGTTCATGTGCTTGTGCATATGTGTGCGTAAAATTCTCCTCTTAGACTTGTGAGGTCCTATGGCTGTGATTTGGCTTCTAGCAGTAGTTGCCCAAATTATTTGTCATCACCTGTTTAGAATATTTGATTAAAAATTTACATAGGAAAGGCAACAGCCTATAATGAGAGTATAAATCACCTTGGAATAGTGTCTTGACTGGAATGAAAGCGAGTACCCCTTGTATTCAACCTGAGAGCATGCTAATAGTGGTGCATATTTATTTCTAGGCCATGTAATTAAAAGCAATTTGAAGAACTAATGTTCCAGCAAGTAGAATAATGACTGGAGAGCGAAGTATGGATAAAAATATCTTCTTCCTTTCCATGATGAAGTGTTTGATCTTGACTTTCCACTTTTTCTAGCATTTATTTTATGATCATCTGGTCCTGAATCTGTCATGAGTACTTCTGAGAAGCTAATCATTGTCCCCTTTCTCTTTATTAAACATGTTCTGTTGAAAGGACAAGTCATTCTATTCCTTGTGGCCACAGCAGAGAGAAAGCATAGGTGAGATCAGCCGATGGCAATAGATGGCAACTGAGAAGTACTTATTAAAAAGGCCATAAATCAGGGACCACAGAGGGAATTTAGTGGTGGCAAGTGACCCAAAAGGGAACATGATTTTCCATTGATACAGATGCAACAATAAACACCGTTAGGAAAACACTGTACTGTGTCAAAGGATGACTGGTTGCTTGATCTGTTTATGCACCTCCATCAACTTAGTAGGAATTTGCTTCAGACTGAAGTCAGGGGAGAAGAAGGTGACATGAAGCAGTCTAACCGAGTGTGAGCCTTTGCTCCTGTGACACACAGCTTCAATGGAGAGACTGCAGTCAGAGTCACTGACTGCAAAATGTTCCGATTCAGACCCCGGTAGTGTCATACATTTGTGGGGTTGCTAAGAGAGAAAGAGAGAAAAATTAATTACTAACTTATTTCAGATGATCTTTCAGAAATTACTTTCAGCTGCTTCCTACAGAATCTACAAAGGTTCATTGCCATGCAGCTCATCACGAGATGTCTAGCAGGCTTCTGTCTTTATTAATTTGACTTGGGTCATCATTGCAGTTCAGCCTCGAGGCTAAAGCAGACCATGTAACTGGTTTAGGTTTTGAGCTTCTGTAAATCTAAGTACCAAAGCAGCATTTAATTTCAGAAAGACGAGTAAGTGTGCAGCTATGTCTAAATAACAATTCATTGACTAATTGAAACGTATTATGGTCAAAATTTAGGCTGCATGTATAATTTACTCTCATTTGTAATGTCATTCTGCTTGTACTGGTGTTCTGTTGATTACAAGAAAACATATTTATAGAGAAAATGCTGAAGTTAAGCATTTAATGAAATCCATCAGAAAATTCCGTGAAACATATAACAACAAGATTCCCGACGAGGAGTCCTGGCCGGGTCTGCCTGTGGGTTTCCTCACAGAGAACATCCTGAAGTCTCTGAGGCTCGGGTGAGAAGTGAATCCAGACAGTTTCCATGAGGGCTGGGCTCATACCAAGCTGTCACACGTGCTGGTTCCCTTCTCCGGTGAGGAAGATTATGAGAAGTGAAGTGAAGTCCCTTGCTAGCTGCACAAGTGACTCAGCGATGAGCAGGGACCGAGCCTGGCATGGTCTCCTCCGGTCGCCTGAAAGGGCTGGAAGTCTCCAAAAGGCAGGACAGGGCTTCCCCTGGCACAGAGCGGGTGCTGGGGTGGTCTGAGTGGCAGCGTGCACCCAAAGTGCTGAGGTGGCGGGGCAGAGGGCGCAGGGCCTCCTCGCCCACCTGGAGCACGGCTCTGGTCAGCCCCACCCTCAGGCTGGTTTTGGCAGCCATTTTGGCCCCAGTGGGCCAAGGGTTAGGGGAGAAGTAATAAAGGATTTTCTTTAAGATGTGGCTTGGTGTGTCCAGCATTAGCACATGCTATGATCGTGTGGAGTCAGTGCTGCTGGTTTTAGCTTGGTTATCAGTCTTCGCAATTTCGTATGGCTGGTTTTGTTACTGCAAGTAATTTTTCCTATTAGATTTTGAATAGGGCTTAGTCCAGATGCAGTAGTGCTGTTTGTTTCTAGTATGGCCCAGGATTTCATCTGAGGCAGTCAATCTCTATTTCTTGATCGGGGTTTTTTGTGGGGTTTTTTTTTGCAGTACTTCCTTATTGTATGATTTTAAATCTCCCTTTAGAGATTTTTTCCTCCCTCATTTCCCCCCTCTATAGAGGTACATTTTGTTCTGTCTCTTAATGGCTGTTTCTAGCCTAAATATTTATGGCCTTTACAGGAGCAGAGTTAATACTATATAATGTCAATATTCTTCCAACATAGTTATGCTACCATCCTACATTTATGACCTTTTCCCCCTATAATTAGTTCCAGCTGAAATTAGATTCAGTGAGAGCCTTGCTCCAATTACAGCCAAATCTGAATAAAACTGATTCCACCGTGGTTGTCTGGAGGAAAAGAAAAAAAGAAGAAGAAAAAACCCTTTCCAGTTTCACTGTAGATAACTAAGTCTCGCATCTCTGCAGTACGTCTGCACTTAATAAAAGTGAAAAGGGTTTAAAGGCCAGCCCTGTAGAGAGTGGAAAATTCTCAGCTCTGCCAACAACTTCGAGCAAAAGTCCCTTCGCTTTTTCATGCCACCTCTTGCTTGTTGTTTGCCCTGTCTTCCCTGGGGCAGGAACGACCTCAGTATACATTACTCTCAATGTCTCCCAGTGCTGAGGTGGGCAGCAGCGGGTGCTGTGCAGTGCCTCTATGTTTGCAAAAGATCTTTTCTCTGATACATGAGGTAACTCGGAACCGGATTCACAGTCATCGTGTCTGCACCATGGTGCAGGTCCTTGTTCCTGGTGAAGATGGGCTTGGATGCACACAGCAAGGAAGCTGGGGACATGTCAGCTACCTGTGCACCCTCCCTTTCTTTAGGAGGAAACTGGATGCACGGGGATGAGGACAAAACCAAAAGCCACAGCACCCCACAATGTAGGCATAGCAAAAGTAATTTTGACTCCTAACAGCCTGGGTGAGTCTGGATGTTAGCCCTTTAATGCAGATTTGCCAGTGTGTCCAGCACAGCTATGATACAAATAGTAGCGATGAGTCTTGAGATCCTGACGTAAGCTTCCCAGGTGCTGACTGCCACAAAGAATTATGTGAGAAATACAAGGAGTTGCTTTGAATTCAAAGCTGTATTTTGTATTAGCCAAATGCATCAAAAATAACATGGAACCTTTTTGCCATTATCTGAGATATTTAGCTGGGATTAAATGTTTGTTTACCTCAGATGGGTTTGCAGCCGGGTTTATGCTTCTATCACCTCCAGATTGGATTACTATAATCCTTTATTTGCACGTTATCCTCAGCAATTTTTTTTTCTCTTTTTTTTTTCCGCTTCTTTTTTTGGCACCTGAGTCAGTACAGAAAACCAAAAATTGATTTCTGGCACCCAGAGGAGTAAATTACCTCTCATCTGCTCTGAAATCATTGTCATATTGGGTTCTGATTCCAATCCAAATTGATCTTCAAATTATATTTTGGATCGATAATAGCCTTATAATGGAATGACACTGTTAAGGCTCCTACCAGCTGCTATGACCCATAGAACCTGATTAAAGAGTCTCATCACTGTGTATAATCTCAGAAAAATTAATGCACATCCAGTTCCATTAACTCGCTGCTACCTTTTCCATCAGGGCAATAATGTGCATAGGGTCAGTACTGCCTTTAACCATGTTCGTGCAGCCAATTCTCCAGTTCAGCTGTGGCTCCTTGGCCCTACCCAGAAAGCTTAGTAGGTTTTGGCAAGGGATAAATGCTGTGTTTCTAACCCTGAGCCTTCAATTCCAATTAAGTGCCTTCTGAGACATAGTGAAATGGCCCTGCAACGTCAAGTGAAGTAAATCTAGAGATTAATTAAAATTTTATATTAAAAATTGACAATTTAAGGAATAGGAATAAACATTTAGTGAAGGGAAAGATGATCCAGTATTCTCCAAAGCCCCTCCAAGAAGCAGGAATTGCAGCTAAGGTGCCATTTCCCTCCAAGCTTTTCCAGGCACTTAGTATTTCAGAAGTGATTTATCTGGAAATATGTGTGAGTTATTTTGAGGCTGTTATGATTATATCATTTGATGAGATTTTTTTCTTCTCTTTTTCTGCACTGAGGACTTTAAAGTGAGAGAGACAGTCTGGAGATAGCTTGTGATTTGTTTAATTAACTGGCTTTCTTTTCATGGATGGTTGCTTGCAAGGCTGCTCTTTCATTTGGTGATTGTTTTTGTTATTAATGGTTTCAGAGAGAGCTCTTCACATATCAAGTGCAAGTTTTTGCAAAGCCAAAAAGGAATCATACAAGAGGGTTTTTTCCCTCCTCTTCTTTCCTGCCACTCACGTTTATTTTCTGTGGTGCTACTCTTCACGGTCTGCTGTGGTTGTTAGCACTTTGCATTAAAAAAATGTTCAGGAGTTCGGAGATTTTTATCTCAAATTTGGAAAGGGATGTTTGTTTTGCAAAGGTGTCAAGAAACATTTTACGTTCTTAAAATTTACACTAATGTAGAATGTTAATAAAAATTAATTACATTCTTAGTCCTAAATAAGGAGGGGCAGCCCAGGAGAATAGATTTTATTACCTTCTGTGTCCGTGTAACTTAGGAGGTATTAACTCTGAGACTCTCCCTGTTATATCATTGTGGTAGGAGGGTCTCTGTGTTGTGTGTAGGCGGGGAGAGTCGAAAGAGTTAAGAAAGAGGAAGGAAGGGAGTATTTTATTTATAGGTGACTTGGGGGGATCAAAAGGGCTAGTGACTTCAATAATGTAGGTACTGATTAACAACTGGTGTGTGTGTGAAATAAATGTTTTGTGCCTTCCCCCAGATATTACATTATTTACCAAAGGGAGCCAAAAGCAGTTATTCAGGTGAGTCCCTCTTGTTACAGCCATCCTGTGAAGGTCCAAGTGATTTCCCAAGGAGTCTCCCATTCTAATGGCTTATTTTCACCTGCAGTATAAGTCCATAGTTAGACAGATACTTTGGCCTAACCAAAATCCATGCCACTACTGAAAGAGGCAGTTCCACCATCTCTCCTTTCTCTGCCTGCTCAGTCCCAGGGCTTTTCTTCTGCTGGAAGTAGTATTAATGCAGCCACATCATGATTCAAATCAAAGATACCTTTTATTTTCAGAAAGATCAGCTCCTTAATCTGGCCAGTCCAGATCTGCATGAGCACTTACATAGCAGGACTGAGCAGAAGGAACAGGAATGTGAATGAGGCAGGACTGTATTTTTGGTGGTAAGTAAACTTCTGTAAAAATAGAGGTGAGGTAGGTAGAGTTTCAGGTGGTTCCTGTTCTACCAAGGCAAAGATAAAAGGAGTAGTGTTTACCACAGTATGTATGAGGACAGAAAGCATCGATGGCAGCAGTAGCTAGTGTAAGAGGAAAGGGTGGTTTAGGACCAGTGCAGTTTGTTAGAATCACAGTAGGAATGTTTCACATGTGTCTTTCTTTGGAAGTAAGGTATTATTCTCTTAAATATCTACTTCCCACTCAGCTTAATAGAAGTTTGTTTCAATAAGGCCTTAAGATCTTTGTGTGCAATGCATGCTGAGTCATATTTTCTTCTAGCATCGTGCCTTTGAGTATTTTACCCATTGCATTTATCTCTTCTGCTGCTAAAAATCCTTCCCTTTATCTCGTTAACTCAGTATGTATGTGTTGCAGTTTTTAGAGGGAGGGAAAGTAAATACAAAAATGAGAGCATAGGGACCATTTCAGGAAAATAGGAATGGTCAGCTATTTTTATCTTTTCCTTTCTGAAGGGAACAAGGTGAACATTTTCTGACAAGAAACTCCTTAATAGTTAAAATTTGTTTTAAAACCATGTCAAATCATGTGGCTCTCCTGAGAAGTGAAATCTCTTACCTCTTCTCATGTGGCTGAATCATTCTATTGTGTCTCCAGACTCTGGCCTTAAACATTTCTTTATTGCATGAGTGCAAAAGAGCTGAATCTGCTTATGGTTTCTCATTGGAATGCATTATAAAATCTTTTGTAAATGTGTGAATGTTCCTTGCAGTTACAGGGATCCAGGGTCCCATTAAAATAAACAGAATACCCCAATAACTATTGTACAGACACTCAAAACATCTGTTCCTTGATGCATTGTAGAGCTTGCACTGGGGAGTTACCTAACAAAAGTGACTTGGATATAGAGACAAGCACAGAGGATGAAGGTAATATAATTTTAGAGGCATACAGAAGCCTTACATTCATTGCTGCTGTTGGTAAGAAGGATTAAATTGCTGAATTAATAATCAAGTGAACAAGAATAAACTGTGACTAGAAAAAGCAGAAGCTGAGGATTTCTGCTCAGGCAGTAATTTGAGTCAAAACTTTTGGGATACAAAATTTCACAGGAATACAATGATTTAGAAAAGAGTAAAAAAACTTTTTTTTCTTCATACATATAAGATGTATTTTAATGTGACAAATGGTAGCGGCAAAGTACAGCTCCTTTGACTGGAACTGTAATATTTCGTAACCCAGAAGAACTTCCTTTCTTAGACTATAGAGAAACCACTAAGCTATTATTTGTTATTCTCATATTTCAGCAAAAGTATGTGTGCAAGTGGTAAATTTTCACTAGCTGTAGTGAAATAAAATGCATCTTAAGAAAGACTACTACTGTGCTAACTCATGGTGGGAAAGCATCAATGCGAAAGCCTTGTCCAGCCTATATTCTTTCCTGATTATAAAGCATTTTAATAGTTTTCTTTACTAGTGGATAAATGAAAAATGTAAATGTTAAAGGTGATTTCTTGCTGTAATTCCCCTGTTTACAACAGAGACAGCTGCCATAAACTGTTCTATCAGTAGCCAAAGTATGGCATACTGCACTAATGAAACACTGAGAAAATAAAGTTCCTAAAAATGTTTTCTGACTAGTAAAATTCCCCTTTGTCTTACATAGATCCAGTTTGGCTGGGAATATGCATCCTTGCAAAATTAGACAATGACATTTTTACATACTAGTGCCAGAGGTATGGAGATGTCAGTGTTTACATCAGAGTCTTAAAGTTTCAAGTAATATGTTAAACAGATTGGGACAGAGGGGAGGGGAAGAGTAAGCCTATCAGGGCTCTGAGGGTATAGAGTTAAAAATTTGGTACTGAATGGTTGCTGATGTAGTCTACTTGGTAAAGCCAACAGCTGACAGTGTGCTATGCATTTCAGGTGGACACTCAGTGGCTGTGTAAATAAATTTGCAGAATATTAGTGAGGGATCAGGAATAAGGGTATTTAGAGCCTAGCAACTCCTCTGAGTGGAAAAAGCTAAACTTTCCTTTTAAGTTAACCTCCTCTCTGAACATATCTACAATTTCTTCCTCTATCCTGCCAGTGACCCATTCATTTGCCTTATTTATCCATTCCTCTTTAAAAAATCCTACCTAAACCACTCTGTCAAAGTCTCAAGTAAAATATATCTACAACTTTGTGCAGGTTCTAATACTTCGGTCTGTACCAAGTCTTTCCAAAATTTGGTTGATCTTATCTGCTAAACAATTGGATGCTTCCTTAGAGCATGAGGTCCAGGAGAATGAGGAGTGAAAACAGTCACCAATCCTTTTAAGCTCTAACTTTGTAACAGAGTGGTCTGTTGCTGAATTCTGGGTCTGTAACAATATAGTGATGTTGGTTGTGATTGCCTGAATGGAAATATTTGAGGTAATGTTTTCTTTGGTTGGAGGAAAGTGGGGTTTGTCAAATGCAAAAAGTTTGAGAGACATATTTTAATGATGTTTCATTTACTTTGAGCAGCACTTTCCAGCCAGGTGGTGTGAGTATTCTATTGTGTTGCTTTTAGAATGGAAGAGTATAATTTTCCATTTTTAAATGACTTTTGATTTAATATTTCCATTTTACAAAAACTAAATTCAAAATCAAACCAAACTTCTTCACAAATTAATGGATTTTTTTTGTGTTTGAGTTTTGTTTTGTTTATTTTTAAAATTACTATCACCTTTTAAGTTAGAAAGAAATAGAAGTACAGTGGAACATCCTGCACAGTTCACAGCAGTGAACAGCTGTGAAAGTAATAGGTGACTCATTTTTGAAGTAGGTCATGAACTCACTGTATTACACAACTTTGTTCCAGCCATCTTAGTTCCCTTTTCGTTTCTTTTTCACTAGTGACACTGTGTATAGATACACTTAGGCACAGTGTGAGCTAGCCTTAAAGCTGTAGAACAGTATCTCATTTGGTTCTTGTTCAGCATTTACATAATGTCTTTCTAAGAATGTGTAAAGAAAACAATAAATATGGGCCTCTTCTTTTGCTGGCAAGGTCAAATACACTTTTTCTGTACCTCCATAGTTCTTAATTTGAATATTTTTTTTCTCAATTATAGTATATTATTAGTACATATTGTACAGAATGGGAGAAACAACATACACATGTATGGCCTTGGGCTTTCAAAACAAATTCAAGGTAAGCTCAAGAACATCTGGATATTTGTAAACAATCTGTGGCAACATGCCTTAGTAATGAGACTGAGCCTTTAAAATGTCCACTGTATTTTTTACACCACTTGATTCCAAATGTATTACCTAAATATCATTCTGAACACTATAATAAAGAAAACTTGAATTGATGCCAAAAGTACATGAAGTTCTTTCATTTGTAATTTTCCTTACAAAACATATTAACTGCCTTTGTTTTCATAAAAGCAATACTGAAAGGTTACATATAGTACTGTGTTCCTGAGAATTAGAATGGGTAGAAAAAAGTCTAATCATTGTAATTATATGACTGAAAAAGAGTCTTGGCATATTAAGGCACTTAAAGAAGGGAAGAAAATACCATATAGAGAAGTAATTTGTTCATCAGATTCAGAAGTAGGTTTAAAAGGAGGCTGCAATAAAAATGGAGGGTGATCAGAAAGTAACTTAGTGGTTTATAATTACTCACTTGCTTGTTGATCAACTTTATGTTTCTTTTGTGATTCAATGAATCAAGCAATGAAAAGAAAATGTGTGGATGGAATAAATAGCCCCCATTACACAAATTAAGGACAGGGATAAGCAAAAACTTCATGCTAAAGCATGAAGACATTATAAAACTTCTGTGGAATTATTAGCTCTGCCTCATCACTAAATTGATTACTCTTTTGGTGGATGTTAGTAAAATAAAGCTTTAAAATCAAGATGCCAGACCGTAAATTGCCTTTTTGAATTGCCCATTTGAATCCATTATTCTTATATCAAACAAAGACCATAAATAGCAGAAAGGATTACCACATGTGTGTTTGATACATACATACTTGAATTTTGATGTGTTTAGCGCATTAAAGAACTGTGGGTTAATCATTGTTTTGGATGGATCTGTGGTTAATTCTGGGAGAAAAAGAATAACTTCCAGGATTAATAACTGATGATTTTGCCACAAGGAGAATTCTAGGGTAAGGTCAACCCAGAAACTAGCCAGAAACTAGCTGTCAAGTTTGGAGTATCTTTTCCTTCAACAGAAGCTTAAATCTGATTTCTTTTTTTTTTTTATTAATTCTGTGACAGAGTTTGACCATGGATGCTTTTGAACATACAGTTTGGAATTATACAAATTTGTGTTTAAATAGGATGGTGGTTTGTTTTTTTTTTTAATGAGAGAGTTCCAAACACCATCAGCTCACTGTTTGCAAAACATGATAAACATAGCCAATGAATGTTTTAGTTTCCATCTCCATGCATGTACATACACAAAATGCGTCATGAAATAAAGAAAAACTTCATGTGAAAGTATGAAGGTACCATATTTTTTCTGATTATTATCAGGCTCAAAGCTGAACTGACTTGATGCCATTGTTGTATTGCTAAAATAACATTCTGAAACAAATACCAGAACTGTAAACAACATTTTGAATTATCCAGATATTTCATTTGTATGACTCCGTAGGTATGATGGGTTTGTGCATTAGGGAAGACTGACAACTCTACTGTATGAAGTTCTTTTTTTTTTTCACAGAACAGGAATGATGTTGGTAGTATTACATAGCTAACTTGTGTCTTGATACTGGGCAAGGTAAATCATAACTGAACTGCCAGTGAAGGCAGAGGGTACTTCTTGAAGCACTCTGTCTTTCTATGTAAGCCTTTCTAGCAACTTTCTGAGAACCATCCTACTAACCAATTTCTGCTTGCAATAATAATAGCAGGAAATGGGGGGCACAGACATTTATTCACACAAACATTTAAGTTTAACTGGTTTTGATGACCTTGGATTTTCTTTGCACAGATATGGAGGAGTTCATCTAGTGTGGGACAGAACCCCATTTTACAATGCCAGAGCGGGGATCTACTACTTGAACACAGAGCCAAATTGCTTAAAAGAAGAAGTGGATGCAAATCTATCCTGTGTCAGCAGAAATACATTTTCTACCGGATTTGTCTCCAAAAACTAGCAAATCAGAATTGGAAATTACTTTTTTAAATATTGCCAGTTTCAGCCACACCACAGAGTGACTAATACAAGGCTGATCACTTTAAAAAAGTCCCAGGTACTCATTCATGAACAAGCTGTAGGCAGACATACATGGTAATAAACCTTTCACTAAATGGTTTTGAATAATGAACATGTCTGTAAAAACTGAAACCTATCTACTGCTCATTCACTAACAAAAAGGGATGAATTTGTCAAACATTCTTCAATAAGGTAGCTCAGTCTACCTGGAATAACGGGTGCTTGGCTTCTTTAGGTTTGGGGGGGGGTTGTCCTATTTTCACGCTAAATGGAATTTTTAAAAAATTTCTTAAATGAAACCGTAAGCTTTATGTAGAAAAGTTCAGATTTTAAAGGTTTTTTTCCCAGAGCTAGAAGTAATATTCTAATTGTTTTCAGTAAAGATGGCCTTCAGACCTACATTTAGTGTACATAGTTGCCAAAACTTACAACTACTTCTACAGTAACATCAGTACAGTAAAGTGCAAAATCGTATTGTCTAAGGAAATTTTACACAGCATTTTAACACTTAAGCATAATGATAAGCTACATCCATAAGTGTGACTGGAAGAAGTATGTGTGTATGGAAGAATGCATGAGTGTATGAATGCAAGACTTTATCAAATAGTAATTCTTTAGTTTATTATACATTTTACTGCTATTGGTGTCATTAGTCTTCCTTGTTAGTCAGTCATTTTCTACCTGACTTCCTGCAGCTTTCTTATAAACGCATACCATTAAGAGTTATATTTGCTTTTAACTAGAATCAAGGAAAAAGAAAAATACCATATGAATACATTTAGTTGAACTGATTTTAATGTTTTTTCTTAATGAGTTGGATTGTGCATGTAGAAAAGGTAAAAGGTAATTCGGTAGACTTTGTTAAATTACTGCTAATGGTGCCAGCTGATACCAAATCATGTTGATAGCAAGACCACACTAGATGTCAAAACAGAACAATATCCTTAGTATCCACACTACTATTGTCAATACTGTTACTCTTTGTGTAAAGATCTATGAACGTTTGGGGTTTTTCACTGAAGTAACATGTGGAAGAGGATTGTCAAGTTCTGTCAGTGATCTACTAGTTTGACACACACAACACATCCCAGCCTTTTTATTTGCACTTTCAAACCTTTCCTTGTTTCCTTTCAGACAGGGTGTTTTCTTCACATACCACTGGCAGGATGACAAAAACAGCTTTACAGTTTTGCGACATTCCTTCTAGCAAATCCCAAAATTAGAATACTTACCATACTATTTGTGCCATCGAAGGCCATGCCAGAAGACATGTTTTAGAGTAAGTGCTCTTTAGTTTCACTAGCAAAAGTGGTTTGTCAAAGTTTCTCATAATTTGACCCGAGATGATTTGCACATTTGGAAAGAAATCTATTTTTGGAGGCATGACTTCAGCCTAGGCAAAAGGAAATTGATAAGTGAACAGCTTTTAATACATCAATATACATTTGACAATGTAAGTAGCATTGATAAATAGTTGAGCTAAATTCTTGCACAAGAGATATATAAAGGGTTAAATTCATGAAGTTTGGCAGCTGTCCTTCTACCTGGGATGGTTTATATGGAAGTCAAATTGCAAACAGTGGGAAGAAGGCATTTTCTTGTCCCCCTCTGCTTTTATGCCGGGACTACATTCAGCATTTGCAGTTACTGAGGGACTAGTTGGCTGGTTTTTACATATGGCTCCACAGTGACTGTACATACAAATTAGATGAAGGATTCTGCATTTTTTGAGCATTAGGTATCTCTCGCAAGAGTAATTTTTGTGCTTTGGACTGGAAGCCAGGTCTCCTGAAACCCTAATTCTGGCGCTGACAATGACGTGGGTCACACCTGTTGGCAAATCATTCTTAGCCAGACTTCCAGAGGGACTTTGGTGTTTTCTTGGCTCCTGGAATACAATTCACGACCCTGACATATATACAGAGTGAGGCAGCCCTGAATGGGCTTTGGCAGAGGCAGTACACTGAATGGGTATGTTGCTTAGTGTAGCAAAAAAGGCTAGAACGAGAGAAGTGAAAACTGACAGATGTGTGTTATGCTTAGACATATCCTGATTGTTATCTGTGAAGTAAATCTACATCTCAGGGTGTCTATTTTAGACATGTACCTTTTAGAAAGCTAAAGGTGGACAATATGACTCCCACAGTTAGGTACCTAACGCTGATTTAGACTCACTTCCAGAGATGAATCTTGACTCTATACCTCATTTTATCTGTCAGAAAATAGAAGCACAACTTCCTTGCAGTGCTAGGAAAAATATTTGCATATATTTCTAAATGTGTCTGACTCTTAGGATGTGAAGAGAAATATGGGTATGAGATAATAGCGAGATTTTTCAACTCAACTTCAAGATTTATTTACAATTTAAGTCAAAAAACATAGAACTTGTTCATCAGCCACGGCTCACATACTAACATTAAATGGCCCTTTTTAATGTTGTCACTGAGACTAAAACCAGTGCTTCCTCTTTTCTCCTACCCAACTTTGCCCTTTGAAGTGTGAAGGATGAGTATTAGTCTCAGTGGAGTCCAAGCTAGAGACATTTTTCTAGTTTTGTTAGGCACTTTGCTCACATTAATTAGGAAAAATGTTTGAACCATTTCTAATAAATCAAGTCTCTAACTTTAGAAGAAGCATTCCCATTATTTTGAGCACTGCTTCATTTCAGTGCTTTTTTGAGCCTACATGCTCCGTGCTTAGCATACACCTGCAGAATGAGTGGATAAAGTATGAAGTGGATATCAGTTCTAAATCAAAAGGAGATTAATACTTTAAAAATGTAATATACCAATGATGCAGTGCTTATTCTTTTCACTTGGGCTAGCTGAAATCCTCCAGTAGGTATTAGAAGATAATGCTCATTTTTGGTGTTCCACATGAAAGGTCTCTTACGGACAAAAGAAGCGATGGTATTTTATTGCCTTAATGTTTGCTTTCTGTACTGGAGTCTTGCTTGCCTCCAACAAATCCAAATATTATTTGTGAAAGTGAAAAATTGTCATTGAAAAACAGCAGCTATGTACTTGAAGATAATCTTTTTTCACTGAAGCATTTGAAAAAATGTGTATTTAATCCTAAAGATGCATATTGGAAAGGTTTGAAATTTATACGCCAGCATCATGTGCAGTTATCTCCTCTGTGGTGGCTACAGTGTAAGGAAAAAAAAATTGCATACTTTAAGGATCTGATTCCAGGTTCTACCAGACATTTGGCATCTGTATACTGCTAATTGATCATTTATACAAATTCTAATCATCATTAGCAACTAATTCCCTATGTACTAATGCAGCCAAGCATTCTTGTGTCTCTAAACTGGTATTTGCTCTAGTAGACAACATTGGGGGAAAAATGGTCTTGATGGATGTCCTGCAGATGGAATAACTTAGGAAAACAGGAATGGTTGAATGAAGCCTCATTTCTATTTTATGCAAAGTGCACATAAGCATGTTTTCCTGCTATCTTCTCACTTCCACTGATTGACATTGTAATTTCCCTTATTTCGTTGTGCTTGGTAGAGAAGAGATCTTGTATCTCAAGCTCTTCTCTCTGGCTTTCCCGGTGATTCAACGCATTTTCATGTTACGTGGAAATTTTGAAATGGCAGCCAAAAGAAGGCATCATGTTGGAAAGTGCATTTGAGATGACTTCCAATGTCTGTATTTACTGCAGAGCTACATCCTTCTCTGCTATATCACACAAAGACATAGATTTGTGAAGAGCAGGCTACAAAGAGCATATACCATCTCAGAATGAGATCACCTCATATGCTGGTAACAGCTTTTTTTCGAAGTAGAATGCCAACTCTTTCATAGCAAAATACATAATTTCTCTAGGACCATATGTGGGGTTTGGGTTTTTTGTATTATTTGTTAGGACTTATGTCTGTGTCTGAAATGAGAATAGAAGGTTAAAAATTATTAAAAACATTGGAAGTCTAACCTTGCTTGACAGCCTATTTATCAAAATCAGAATTTCTTTGAATTTTGCTGGAATCTTTCAGAGAAGGCTTGATTAAGGATGTTGTGAAATACCATACACAAGAGCAAATCTGCTAATCAATAAGAGATGCTTCATCATGCACTCTTGTTCCAGCCAGTATTTATATGGATCAGTCATTCTCTCCCACTGAATTTGATGATGTTCGCTTAACTAATGGAAATGTTTCATTTCCAAAATATTACTTGTGATGTCTGAATGCACATGTAGCAGGAGATTTTGCATGGCACAGGCATTAAGAATTGATATTAGTCAAAATAAACTACTTCTGTAAGAAAAACTCTGAAATCAGAGAATGACAAGACTCATAAGCACCATAAGCATTTTATCTTTTTACCTTGTCTCCGTCTGAGTATTTGTTGTTATTTTAGTATTAAAAGGGTACCATAAACAATTACATGCTATCAGTGAAAATGCAAGGGCCATGACTGACAGACAGTGTTTACACTTTCAGCTATCAGAGTCTTTAGAGAGCTGAGACATTCCTGTAAGGCGTTAAGCACTAAAGTAAATGAGCTGAAGTTTGGGCAGTGGACCTTGTAGTGAAAGCATATTTGAGCATATTCTTCGGGGGTTGCCTATTGTATTGTATTGTACTATTGTTTCTAGAGTTACATATCTGCAGAATGGTTTGCGGCCTATGGTCTGACAACATGCTGGGGGTCAGCAGGCTGATTTGGAGGAATCCATGAAAGGTAAGTAGGAAAAGTGAGCCTGATGTCAATAATCTTAAATTTACTTTACCACACTCAAAATGTCTTGGGGCTCTGCCAATCAACGAAGACTAGGCACCACTTAAAGCAGTTTCCTTAGGTCACTTGTGCCTGTGGCAGGGTTTCTTTATGGCTGCGAGTTTTATACCTCAGTAAATACTTCCCCAAATGGGGATATTTGTTGGAACAACTTTTGAAGTCTCTTGGGACCTGGAAAAATTATAGTCTCATTTGCTGTTCTCAGTGAAGGGAACAGAAACCAGTCTGAAGCAACTGAGGCTGTTACAGTGTTTCCCAGAATATAACTGCTGGTGATCTGTAGGAGTACAAGTAGTAAGTTGAACCAGGTCATGCTGTTAGTATTTTCAGTTTTAGATTTGCTGAGAGGACAAGCTAATCCAATGGAAAATTCGAGAGGTTGACAGTGACGCAGAATGTGTGGGAATTACTCGTTCACTTAGTGGAAACCAGCATTGATTGACTGACTAATGGTATTCTATTCAGTGTTCCCTGCTAATTAGCTCATTCGCTTTTCGCAAGTTAATTAGTAAGCTGTAGCCAATATTGACAGTGTTGGTGGATTGGATCGTACATACTTTTTCTCATGCAGGACATCTGTATTTGTCACGTATCTCAAAAAATGGATAAAACGTGAGGTAGCTGCATAGGCACATTGAACCAGATCTTTAGCTGGTATAAGCAGGCTTAACTCCATGAAATAACATGAACATATTTAATTATACTGATGGAAGATCTTGGGAAGCAGATTATGGAGAAGTCAGAGGCTGAGGCTAAGGAGTGTTTCGGGCAAATTTCTTCTATTAATCCATACACATGTATATCACAGTCCTGTTGAGCTGCACTGTTTCTTGAAGTATAACCCAGACGTTATACGTGTCAAAATGCAGTGCTTTTAAGAATTCACCTGCCTTTATGATAGATACGATTTAAATGCCAAAGATAATTAGGTAGGTAAATTTTTATATGGCAGTTTATCAATGGAGAGTTGAGGCTGCAGACAGGTGTGAAGAGAAGGTAAGGATTGTCTTCCTTTATCAGAGAGCTCATTTTTTGTTTATTGGCTTTGTTGGAATCACTTTACAGTAGATACATATGAAATAAGATACTTTTCAGCATACGATCTGAGTAAACAGATTACACAGTTTAATCATTTTAGTCCTGACAATGTGTATTTCAGAACTGAAAGTCAGGAGAGATCAGGAAATGTGCAAAACAGAGCAACAAACTAGCGTAGTCATAAAGTTTTATTTATTAACAAGTAGCTACTCCCCAAAATGAGGGTAACTTAATCTGAGTAACTTCCAGAGGGGCTTATTTGCCCTTCTTGCAAGCTTTTTGTTGCAGTTGTAGCGTTTTTCTATTACTACTTCCCCTTCATGATTTCAATGAATGTAACAACTTGCTATAAATTCAGGCCTCAGAACACCAGATTCGCCAGACATCCTCATTACTGCAGCATCCTTATCCGTGGCTGAAATGTATAGTGCTTTGTCTATGGGTCTATGTCGTTTCATTCAAACCCTATAGCAAAACTCCCAAAGAAGAAAATGCTATAATACAAGAATGGGATCCCTTTTGGTTGTTACCCCAGTCTTCTATCCCCCTTTACTTAATTTGGCCTGTTGTCTTACCTGTTGCCTTTTCTCATACTGAAGATCATAATTCAGTTGTATTGTTTTGCTTTAGAACTGTATCTTAAGCTGTAGCATCTTCTTTTTTACTAATACCACAGCGTCCTTGTGAAATGTAAATATTTCAGGGTTTTTTGTGCACCCTCTCTGCACTTTCTAAAGATGTAACAAATAGTGTTTATTAAGGAGGCATCTTACGGCAATGAGATCATGCAGGCTTGAAATACACCAGGTGTCCCATTTCTCTAACACATCTTTTTAGCTGTAGTAGCTAAGGTGGATTCAACAGCAGGGAAATCTCTGTCAGAGTGGAACTTCCTTTGAGATTTGTTTTGTAGCAACTGAGAGGACAGCTCATAGGGTTTACCTTCTAAATGGCATCTTAACGTACCTAATTTGAGGACCTAGCAACCTGAACAGCCCAGCTGGTCAGGACTGTTGGCCTCCCAGATGATGTCTTGTCTCTGTTTTCCAGTGGAATTCTCTATTTCTGGGACTGTTGCAATATTTAATCAGTCATATATCAGAAATATTTCCTGTACGTATATTTTAAAAGACAAATAATTTTCAGTTTGCCTTCATCTTTTGATGGAATCCACAGGTGACACAACAAAGACAATGAACATGTCAGTGTGTTTTTGAACATCATCTCTCTTCTCATGTTTTCTTTAGTTTTGGAGCTTTATACAAGTTGAAAATCCTTGACTGTTGCTCCCACAAATTACTGCAATATAAATAAGACTATATTAAGACCAAATATTAGCTTTCATAACTCTTCTGTTGCCTATGTGTGATTATGAGCACACTGTCTTTTCAGAAAATCCTAATAAAGAATTATAAATATATAGTTTGTTCCTACAACTGGGATATGTTTCTCTACTATTTTTTTTTTCAGTTTTCCAATGTAAGAACATAGAATATCACTAAATGTGATGATTTTCAATACTTCACATGGGTTTATAGTTAATATTTCTGGAACACTAGTGTTCCAAAACCTTTTCATTCTACACTCATAATGCATGGCTCTCCCTGTCTTTTAATCATCTGTCTTGTTTAAATGTTGCTATATCCCTGGATATGATATAATATATGAACGTTTCAAAGAAGCTGATGCCAGGCTGCCCTCTAGGCACAGAAACTAGCTCAGTGAATGTATATGAAGTGAATGCTAGGATAGAAACAACTGCAAGAGGGAGTAGGTGGTGTTCTGTTCACCTCATCACTTCTTGCCAGGGAATGAACCTGGCTGAAATGAATCTGAGACTTTCAGATCACTGCTCTATGAGCTTTTAAACCTGGCTATCCATGCTGTAGCACCAACACCAAATGTTTCCATCATTATGTTGCCTGCTGCTTTTAAGTTTACAGAGGATTGAACAGCGATTTATTCACTTCCAAGGAACCCATAAAAATAAGGATTCATATATAAGCCTGAAGAGGGTTAAGGAATCAAATCAAGCCTACTCTTATTATAAAATTCTTAAGGTTTGAGAGAAGAGGCTAACTTCTCATAATCATCTTACAGAATGTAATAGTAAATTATGGATTTGCTTTAATATTGTATAGAATGATGTAAAAAATAATATCTAGGAAATACATGATCCTTCATTAGAACTGTGGAAAGCTTTTAAGAAGAGATTCTGTGCAACTATAATTTAACTTAGTTGTAACAGTTTCATTCCTGATGGTTGCGGTACAGCAAACGTCTTGCTATACATAGAAATGATCTATCCTTTGTAGGGAAGAAGGGATGATCTACTAAGTACCATGTCAGGCTTGTTTCTGGGGAGACGTACTTGCATCCTTACTCTCACAGACACCCTCTGTGACCTTTCGTGAGCCATCTAATCTTTAGTACCTTAGTTGTCTTCAAAATAATGAAAAAAGTACTTCTTTATGCCACAGGAGCTTTTCTGAGTCCTGAGACACTTTATCGAGAGGACAAAGGAGGTCTTACGATAAATTTATTTTTCAGTTTGCATTTCCCCCCTGTGAATGACTGCATCAGCATTTTAGAGCAAAACTGTCGCTTCCCACAGCACCCTCTTTCTCCACAGGGGTTTATACAGATGTTCTGTGTTACATGAAGGGGTAGCTACCATCCTATATCTTGTGACTCTTTCTGTTCCTTCTGAATGGCAAGCACAAGACCTGGATGCCAAGTCACAAAGAAGATTGTCTAGCAGGAGCAGCTGGCTGCTTGACAGATGCATCATTGTAGCAGCTTTGAAGCTGCCTGTGGGTCTGTCACTACCAAGAGACTACCTTGGCTTCTTTGTCCTTTATAGATGCCATTTTCTATTAAACATTCTTTGGTTCTTTGGAATTTTTTATGTTGTGCATAAGCTCTTAGTTTGTCAATAGGGATTCAAAAGTTTAATTTTCCTGTGGAAAGGAGGACTTCGATTTTTAAAAAAGTGTCGTGAGTGGCAGAAATGTTGATGCAAGATTATATGCATAAAGCAAAATATTCAGAGAATAGAAAAGTTCAATTTGAAAATAATTGCTAAGCTATCATATGAAGTTATCTTTTACAAATAGGACAGAAATAAAATAGCTCAATCTTGTCTAGTACTCAGCATTTGCTGAAAAGCAGGCCCCTGCACAGATCTCAGACTGGTTTCTAGAAAATTTAAGAGCATGCTTTAAAAATGAGGCTACTTTGATTTTACAGAGTGAGTATGTTTCTACAACTGGTTTTATTGATTATAAATAAATAAACAGATATGTTATTCAACTTCACTTTCAAACAAAAAGAAAGCAAGAAAGCAATGTCAGTATGTTTAAGCCCAACTAAGGCTTTCTACTTCAACACATACGTTATTACGTTAAAGTAGTTCAATAACTTCTGTCTGATTTGTCAAAAATTACTTAGACATGTGTCATACACTTCTGACACTACAGTTTTCATCCTCCAAATAGCTTTGGACAAAAAAAATACAAAATATTTCTGTTTTGTATAATCCTTTTATCAAATACGTTGTCCTGTAAAGGTTTCAGGAATAAATTTATTTTCCTAATGGGCCTGAATATGTTGTTTATGCACTTTAATTTCCATTTCAGATTTTCTTCTGTCAGTTCATAGTTCTAAATACAAAATCAGCATAAAAAATATCAAATGTTTCTTTGTTTATATTCCCAAAGTGAAGAGAAATAGAAGTTGTTTATGTGAGCTCAGAAATTTAGTAGCTGTGAAAACAGGACAGGTTGAGAACACAGGTAATTTCATCAAGTGCCTGGCTTTTAATTTGTCTAAAGACTTAATACCAAGTTTTCCACGTAGGTTCCGTTGGCTTCATTTCAAGGTATATGCTCATCTAATAGTGGGCATTGTTGATGAAACAAAAGAAGTATGCTCCATCAGAATTTGACCCCTACTGTGTAACTGTGATCAATCCTGCCTGTCCATGTATTAGACCAAGAGCCCATTTTCAAACTGATTTGGCCCGCTTCAGTAGATTCCCAGTGTTGCCATCTGAATGTTCCAGAAACTCAGATTAAGGTCTGTATAATGGGGTTAAACTCCAACAATGGGTAAAGGTTTCAAGGTGGGTTTTTGCTGAATGCTGTTTCCGGAGCCAAGGTAGGAACTGGGAAATCATGTGGTAAAATGGCATTTCTTTGAAAGGAACAGCACTAGTAACAATAAGAGAACAGAAGGGTTCATGACCAGTGATATTGCTGAGAGCAAATGCATTATATATTGCCTCTGAATTAGGCCAAAGTAGAATTCACCTACCTTTGCTATTTATCACTGGTCCTTCCTCTGCCAACTTACTTATCCAAGTGTGTATATTATAAAAGAATATACAAGGAATGTGTTGGGTGAAACAGAGGTATAGGAGGCACAGCTTCCTTGGGAAAGGTGCCAGATAAAAAAGAGAAGCAGGCTTTTTCTCTGTATATGATTTCTCTGTGGCCACCAAGTGCTGGATTAAGGATAGACTTTTCTTCTCTGTAATATAAATGACAATTTCTGTATGTCTTTTTCCTGGTTTGGGGCAGTAACAGGCCTCATATGACCCAAGGCCAAGAGGCAGTAGAAGTGAAAATTTAGGAGTCTTCTCTTCTAATCCTTTTCTCACAGACAAAAACGGATGATGAGAAAAAGCACTGCCTGTGTCAGGCCCAGATAACAGAACTTCATCCCTCGTTCCCCAGAAGAAGGAACATCATGGCATGTACATTTTTCACCCAAATTCCCACCATGTGTATGTCCTGTTTTTTGTGAGAGTTTGGTTGTTGTATTTGTTTTTCTTCTGGCTTGTAAGATGGCTCTTAACAACAGAAGTTGGAAGATGGGATTTCCTAATTTTTGTCTCATTTCTATTCATCTCTAACTGTTTCCTTGGAGATGTTCCAAAAAAGGAATATTAAACCATCCTAGTGTACTGAATTCAGATGGAGCTCCTTCCTTAGACATGAGTCCCATCGGAGAGGCTTGCAGAGAGGTTTCTGTGGCACTGACAGTTGGAAATTAACATGTTTCAGAAGTACTTACAATTCACATGCTTAACATTAGCAAGAAGATCCTGCTTTAAGGGAAGAACGCAAAGAAAATCTTTTGCAGATAAATGAGTGGCATACAATGTGTTTTCACTTCAGTTCATTTTTGCTACTCTTATTTTTTAATCTGCTGATCTTGAAGCTTGATCTTTGCTAATCCTAAAAAAATTACCAAAGTGATTATTTGAAATGATACACAAGAAAGCCTGTTAACTGCTGTTTAATCCATCTCTCTACACAGCTACCTTACCCCTTCAGAATTCATCCTAAATCATATATTTTAAGTAGTATCAAAAGGAATTAGTCATACCAACACTGAAGTTCTGATCAGCAGGCAATGAATCTTGTTATGTTTCAGTTTACTTTTGTGCTGGTTTTGGCTGTGGTAGAGTTAACTTTCTTCATAGTAGGTAGTATGAGCCTATCTTTTGGATTTGGGCTGGAAACAGTGTTGATAACACAGAGATGTTTTGGTTACTGCTGAGCAGTGCTTACACAGAGTCAAGGCCTTTTCTGCCTCTCACCCCACCCCACCAGCCTGCTCGCTGGTAGGGTCCAAGAAGCTGGGAGGGGACACAGCCGGGACAGCTGACCCCAGCTGACCCAAGGGATATCCCACACCATATGACGTCATGCTCAGCATATAAAGCTGGGGGAAGAAGAAGGAAGAGGGGGACATTCAGAGTGATGGTGTTTGTCTTCCCAAGTAACCATTATGTGTGATCCTCCTTTTTAAGTGCATGACAAAAGGGTATTGGCTTAATTACCTGTGATGTTACTGAGTAGAGGTGAAAGGTTCTCAGTTTGAACTTGTTAGTAAAAAGAAACATGCTTGTTGTAAACCACTTTATTGTCTTTTTCCTTGTGGCTGACATTTATGAATTGCCTTCACAGGAGCCTGGTTTAAGTTTATCGTGTATAGATAACAGAATAACCTTATCTATGAACTACAAGTATAAACTGTCATTGATGGTACTCCTTATGATTTTGTGCCAAGTGTATTTAGAAATATGGAAAACTACATGGACTGCTAACAGAAAGATGGCTTAGTTGATATCTTGTTTTATATTCCTTTTGAGGTCTGAAAGTGATTTTGAAATACCACAACTTGTAGGAGTCACAAGTGCTGTTTTTTGGCATTTGTGCTGCAAATTTTGCCTTTGCTTTCACATCTATCTGAGGTCAGTGAGGCTGCACCAATGTCAAGAAGGTATGGGAGGATCTGAGTTTTGTGTCTTTGTCTTAAGTTTAATTTTCCAGTAAATATAGATCCACATTTCTAGGGCACACTTAGTCACTAGTAGTGAAGGAGTCAGTATCAGCTCACTAACAAAGGGTTCTGTGGGTATTCAGGTAAGGTTGCAAAGAGCCCCAGTAGAAGAAAGTAGACCAGATATACAAAACCTTACATATCATTAAAACCTTTTCAGAAAACAGTATGGCTGCTATAATTGTATATTGACTCTCAAGAGGTTCTACCACAGAAGAATTCTGAATTTATGTTCAGAGTCATAAATTTCTTGCTAAGCCTTAGGCTGAAATCTTTCTTACAGAAGTATGATTTCTGTTGTAGATGAACACTGGAACACTTTATAAAGCACTCAGTTTGTAATGAACCTGGTTGCCTTGAAAACAATTAAACACAATTTTAAGAGCTTTCTAAATGTGTAAGGCAGACTTCTCTGCTTGTGACTCTTCCCATTTAGTTCTTTCCTTCTACAGCAAGAAAAGAAAATATGAAGCAACTTCTCTCTGTTAATGCACCTTTCTCTTCTCATTGCTTCTTTTTCTTCCTTATATGTCTTGTTTAATATTTTTAATATAGTGGGGTAATGATTGCCTGTCATACTTTACCATAGATAGATAGAACCCAGGTATATTATAGTGGTGAAAATAGACACTGTAGTAACTACTGCTACTACCTGCACTTAGGAGACCTTCTTAGCTTACCTGTACATTTCTTTGATGGCAGATAGGCTGAAAATTGCTAGTCTGGAAACTCACCAAAAGTGAAGTTTTGGGTTTTTTCTGAATTAAAAAAAAAAGAACCGAAAAAAGAATGGTAATGTTACCTCTTTTGTTGAGGTTTTTACTGATTTTTATTCTATCTGGCCAACAATATGAATCCTAGCGTCAGTGTAAACTTCATTTAGACTGTGAATGATGAGATTTTAATTAGGTGAGGTGGTTGTAAACTGCTAATTTTTTCCTCCAATGAAAAGTGGTGCTTAAATAAAACCATTAAAGCAGGCCACTTCTAACTCCATTGTACCAGAGAAAGCTTTCCAGGCATAGCACATTGTGTTTAGTATCACTTTAGAATTCTATAAATCTTTGATCAGCTTTTATTTAATCTTTGTCTAAATTGGAAGATAGCTATGGTCCCTTAAGATTTTGTATGGAATTGAATGAAATTTAATAAGGCGCCTGACAGTTATTTGATTGTGATTCGTAGCACTTTCATTTTACAGGCTTAAGCAATACTGACCTCAAAAGGACTGTCATTCAGACTAGGTGGAGGGCGGGGAAATAAAATATTTTATTCTTATTTGTTCCAGGCCTTTTTACTTGATAAGCCCTTAATAAAAGTTGAAATGAAGTCCTTGCCAATTCTTAGACCAATTCTCTATTTAGAGATAGTGGATTCATTTCTGGAACGTGTTAGAGTAGGAAATGCAAAACAAGACAACATCTAAATGGCTTTCACACTGACAACCTTGACAGACTGTATAAATTTGGAGTAGAAAATAGCTAGGAGATCGGATGACATGGGTTGTTTCTCAGGGGGACCACCTGGTGACTTTTGAAGGTCCCCAGAACAGGCTGTGGGTTACCCTGAACTACAGGAGGTCCTCCTACCCACTCAAGCAGAAACTGTATGTTTTGAAACGATGTGTCCAATTATTTCAGCTTGATGCACAACACAAATAGCTGAGAGAATAAACCCGATCTCTTCAAAAGTTTTCATTTATGTCTTTTAGAGCTGCCTTTCTCACAGGCTCATGTAGATGCCAAGTTGGTTATTAAAGCACAATTGCATTAGTGATGAGCTGCTTCCCTCAATTAGTTTTGACACAATGTAATTTTATGGCTTTAAGTATACTTATCTTTGACTCCTGATGGATTTTCTGGTGTCCTTGTTTACTACCTAAACCACCTTTTCTTTTCTTTTTACATTTTTATAATGCACTGCTCAGTGTTTCAATTTTAATCACAATTATGTATTATTGTTTGTTATTTGCATTACACTAATATCTAAATGTCAAGGCTCCATGGCATTACACACAGTAAAATACATTAAGTATCTTTTTAAATCATTCACAGATACTGCTGCAATGTCACTGTGCTTACAAGAGTTTGGTTCAATAACAATGAACAGTTTGTTTTCTGTTTGTAAGTGAAGTAATGAAAGAAAGAGCAAGAAGAATGGAAAATGAGTGGAAAGAATTGGTTTTAAGCAGAGATTTAATTGGAATCAGTGACTGAGGACTTCATATTGCACTGGCTTGAAATAGATGAACTTTACTGAATATCATGAGGGCATGTAAGGATCTTCATGAGGCAAAACTACTGTAGGAGCATAAAAACTGCCATCTGGCCCAAATTTTAGCTACTCTGACAGTAGCTGCCGTGAAAGTATGATAGGCAGTAAGACAGCTTCATCGGGGGCCCAACTTAAATGCCTCTATGCAAACGCACATAGCATGGGGAATAAACAAGAGGAGTTAGAGATGTGCGCATGCCTGCAGGGCTACGACCTTATTGGCATCACGGAGACGTGGTGGGATGGCTCCTATGATTGGAGTGTTGGGATGGAGGGATACAGGCTCTTTAGGAAGGACAGGCAGAGGAGATGAGGAGGGGTGTCGCCCTCTATGTCAATGACCAGCTGGAGTGCATGGAGCTCTGCCTGGGGAGGGATGAGGAGCCAACCGAGAGCTTATGGGTCAGGATTAAAGAGAAGGCAGGGACAGGGGACATTACAGTGGGGGTCTGCTACAGGCCACCTGACCAGGAAGTCCGAGTGGATGAGACCCTCTGTAGACCGATAGGAACAGCCTCACACTCACAAGCCCTGGTCCTCATGGGGGATTTCAACCACCCCGACATCTGTTGGAGGGACAACACGGCAGGGCATAAGCAATCCGGGAGGTTCCTGGAATGCGTCAATGATAACTTCCTTCTCCACGTGGTAGAGGAGCCAACGGGAGAGGTGCTATGCTGGACCTTGTTCTCACCAACAAGGAGGGGCTGGTGGGGTATGTGAAGCTCAAGGGCAGCCTGGGCTGCAGTGACCACGAAATGGTGGAGTTCAAGATCCTTAGGGCACCGAGGAGGGCACACAGCAAGCTCACTACCCTGGACTTCAGGACAGCAGGCTTCGGCCTCTTCAGGGATCTGCTTGGCAGAGTGCCATGGGACAAAGCCCTGGAGGGAAGAGG
>NW_008824901.1:462198-525565 GCF_000699105.1 Pygoscelis adeliae | reverse complement strand
AAAAAAAAAAAAAGCTGAAAGTTGGGGTTGTTCAGCCTAGAGAAGAGAAGGCTTCGGGGAGACCTTATTGCAGCCTATCAGTACTTAAAGGGGGCTTATAAAAAAAATGGGGGCAAACTTCTTAGCAGGGCCTGTCGCGACAGGACAAGGGGGAATGGCTTTAAACTAAAGGGGAGTTATAAGGAAGAAATTTTTTACACTGAGGGTGGTGAACCACTGGCACAGGTTGCCCAGAGAGGTGGTGGATGCCCCATCCCTGGAAACATTCCAGGTCAGGTTGGACGGGGCTCTGAGCAACCTGATCTAGTTGGAGATGTCCCTGCCCACGGCAGGGGGGTTGGACTAGATGACCTTTAGAGGTCCCTTCCAACCCAAACTATTCTATGATTCTATAACCTGCCCTGCAGAATTTTCATTCTAGTCTCTAACAGTAGTTAACTTAAATTTATAAGGTATAATAGCCTTTATAAAACACATGCTTGGGAGCTGATTCCGGCATACTGCACAAAGAAGGTGCTTTTGGAAAATATTTGGACAGATTATTTACATCTATTTGCCTATATTTATCCATATCTTATGCTGGCTGTTTTGAAAGCATGGGAGACAGAAAAGCACAGTATCGGTATTCAAGGCTGGGATTCCTTTCATTCTGGATACAATTCTGACAATAAGCTCCCCCTTTAGTGAAGTGTTTCTATTGCTGTTAACTTTAATAACATGAACAGTCAGCTGTTCAGCTGACTGAACATTCAGCTCAGTTTGACCTCTCCTATAGTTAGGACGGTACCCAAGTACCATCATTAGATGCTTTTTGTGTACACTTGGAATAGTCACTTTGAATAAGATTTTCAGTGCTACTTAGCTGACTGGGAGCCTGCTTTTAGAAGTGATCTGGACACTTCTAGATGCTTTTGAAAGCTTTTAAGTGCCAGTAAATGAACATAAGTAAAAAGGAGAA
The DNA here is from genome assembly GCF_000699105.1 of Pygoscelis adeliae. Taxonomy (NCBI): domain Eukaryota; kingdom Metazoa; phylum Chordata; class Aves; order Sphenisciformes; family Spheniscidae; genus Pygoscelis; species Pygoscelis adeliae. The sequence continues at coordinate 524,607 of NW_008824901.1, read as the reverse complement.
TTTCTAAAGTGCCAACTGATCTCATTTCCATTATTCTGCTCTACACATACCTCTGTATCTTTGGAAATCTGGAGCTTGGGAACTAATAGTGGGAAATAGTAACATAATAGAAAATAGGTACAGAAGGAGCCTGAAGTGGTCATCTGGTGCATTGCCCCCATCCCCATGTAGAATCAGCTCTGTCTAAACACTTCCTGGCAATAGTTCGTCTAATTTGTTCTTAAATGTCCAGTGCTAGAGGCTGCACTGCCTGTCCATGCAGTACATTCTAGTAGTTTACCACCCCTTTTGTGAGAGTGGTATCGTCCTCCCCCCTCTTTGCTGCAATTTAAGCCCGTTGTTTATTGCCCTATTCCAAGTGCACGTGGAGAATAACTGTCCCTTTTTCCTCATAAAATGTTTCTTCATGTGTTTGAGGACAATTATTGTATTGCTGTCTTTCAATGTCCTTTTTCTCTAGGCTTAACCCTTCTTTCAGCCTTTCTTCACAGGTTGTTTTCTAGATCTCTCATCACTGAGAAGCTTTTGGCAATGTTATCTTAAGTTGCCTTTGAAAGTAGTGTTTAGGTACCTTCATGTTTGTCTTTTGTCTTATCTTCTTCAGTTTAATGACATTAAAGTACAAATTGTGCTATTTAGTGGAGCTGAAATGGTACCTAAATATCTAGCTAGTTAAACTGGAAAACTTTAATCCAACGATTATAACCAGGTGACAATAAACTGACTATGCCAAATTTTGCATACTTTTTGTTGAGAATGCAAACAACTTATAAACTAAAAGAAAGCATAAATCCTGCCCTCTGGGAAACAGTGAAGAAAAATTTTACTGAGGTAAAACTGTTACGTTGTCGAACCAATCGTAGGTTTTCATAGCCACAGTGACTGCAGTACCGCACAAACTAGATTATGTCATTACAGAATAGATATGCAGGATGGGCATAGAAATAACAGAGAAATAAATGGAAGAAGAGAGATTTACTGAAGTGCATGACAACCAACAACTTGCATGTTCTCAGTGGGAACTGCTGCGAGCATATTGCTTTTGTGAACCTGGCCAAGAAAGGATGACAGTAGCACAGTGTTACAGCGTTGAAAGCCTGTCTGATTATGGCATTGGTTCTTTATGGGATCGGGGGAAATGCTGTCATTTTAAGTAGTGTTTTAGCAACATAGATTGTACTGGATTAGAAGCTGGAATTCTGTTGCTGGCTTTCTATTGCCATAGATCTGTTTTACCAGCAAATGGCCCAGATATTCTGCAGTTTCTCAAGTAAACCTGGACATTGTTTTCTTTTGACTCTTCTTTAAGTGGCATGATATTGCTAGAGAAGGTACTTAGAAGAATAGATTCTAATGCAAGGATTTCAGAATGTCTGTCTAAAGAATCTGTTCTGTTTGAAAAGATTTCTGTGCCTGATTTCCCTTGCAACACTTTGAAAATATACCCGACTTCTTAAAAACTTGCCTTCACCTCTTTTTTGACGCTTGCTGCATGTGCTTTTTTTCAGGGCTGTGCTGCTTCTCTGTGGTCTATGGATTCTTCTTTGGGCAGTGGTTCCAACTGATTGTAAATGACCATAAGTTTTTTGAATGTCTGACATGAAAATCAACCATTTACTTTCTATTTCAGTGAGGAGGCAACCTAAGGCTAAAATTCAGCAACATATAGAGGTTTACTGTACTTCACAAGAACCTTCACCTAGTAGTAACTCAAAGGAAGACATATGCTCACTGATGCCATATCTTGCAAGGTTGTTCTTCCTCAGGAGTCTATTCCTGACAAAACTTGATTCTACCTAGCTAATATCTGGGCAGATTTGGAACTATTATCACTATAGGCCATCATATTTTGAATTTAATTCAGAAGTCTCAGTGTTCTGGAAACTGAACTCGGTTCTCCTTTTCAGTGGTGTTCTTTCAGAATTGTGAGTATTCAGCTGTGTTCCTCATCCAGAGAAACTCTACATTAGATCTGTAAATATGTACACCTGATTGCCAATAACATTAATAGGAATTGGACCTGTATTCATAGGAGAGAACAGAAATCTTTGTGCCTTCAGGTTTGCTATTTCTTAACAACAGTAATGATGCTTTGAGGGCAGTATTACTTTAAGAACAGAGGCCATTTAATTTGCTTGGGCTTTGAAATCTTCTGGTAGAGAATAATTGCCTGACACACAGCTCCTAGGAGGTGAATTTAAATGAAAGACATTTTCCAAGCCGCAAAGCAAAATTACTAAATGCCTGATTAGAAGATCTGTGTCACTAGTACTGCTTCATTATGAGAACTCTCTTAAAAATTTCATATCAACACTTGCCTTTCACAGTCCACAGCCTGGTGCCTATTAAGACACAGAACAAACTATATTTTCTTACCTCATATAGAATGGGATATAGCTCAATAATGAACTGTATTTGTAGCTGTAGCAGGAAGCCACTGTGTAGGAAGACAGCATCTGTGGCGTGGCCCTGGGAAAGCACTGCATGAACCTTCTCAGGTGTAGATGACTGAGGTAGCCAGCTTCTCTCTTCAGTGCTGCGGGAGTATATTCTAGTTGTTGGTTTTTTTTTTTTCCTTCCCCTAAAAATGCAGGATATAAAAGACTATGAAATTTCAATTTTCAAATAAAGGAGAAGAAAAATGGCCAAACATAAATTGCAGATGAGGAAGTGATTTCTGCACAGGAAAATGGCTCTTGCCATCAGGGTCATCTCTTAAGAGACATACGGAGGATTTCTCTTATTTATTCTTGCTTACTCCATTTTTATTGCAGTCTACCAAGCAACTGATTTTTATTGCCTCCTTGTATGGTTATTCTTAAGGTAAGCCTCCAAAAGTTTCAGACATGTAAGGCCAGGAAAAAGTCTAAGGCCTGATTCATTGTTGCACTTACGTCTATTTAAGTTTGGGATAATCAAGGATGCCCCAAATTTGGGATTATGAATGAATAATTAGACTCAACATCCATTTCAGAGGTTAGCCATTTAAAAGTTAGGTTGAATTCCTCTTATAATAGAGTTTTCAAAGCTAAAGAGTTGCAGTCAACTAATGAAATTGCAAATGAAGAGTTAATTAATGGTCACTTATAAAAATAATATTTTAGCAATCAAATAACCATGATTTTGCTCTCCACAGTTGTGTTAATTTATAGTGAAGAAAGATCAGTTTATAACAGCATGTGCAATTCATATACTTAATTTCTGATAATTTCTAAAGAATCTCAGTTGAGTGTTTCACTGCGTATATTTTGACTGAAAAACTGGCTAATTGACTGTAATAAACTGTAAGAGATTGCTATGCCTGAATCCATTTCCTAGTTTTCTTCTGAACCTTTTTAGTAGGGGGAAAGGGAGCTGTGTTATCAGAATGCAGTAGGATTTTTTTTTTATAGTGTTGCACAGTTTTTTGTAATGTGGCATTATACAGCAGCCTCATTATATTCAACTCTACAATGTGTTGCTCAGCCATGAGCTTGATGGCTTCATGGAGCATGATGTGAGTTTAATTCCTCTTTCTAAAGGAGATGCATCTTGCTTCACTGATTATTTTCTGGACTTTAAAAGATGCAACTTCACAAAATATTCTACAGCTCCTACTTGGGGAGAATAGAAAGTGGCTCAATGAAAGATTACAGTGGAGGCCATTATGAAGCGAGCCATGCTAGTATGGGTTAGAGAACACCTCTCACTTCTTTAACCTTCTATTCTGTTTATTTTTTGAATTAATAACTCCTAAAACCTCTGATATTTAAATTTCAAAACAGTGCTGTTCACACTATGCTGTCTTGACTTTCTTCTGTATTTCTTCTCCCATCATGACTATGTGTCCTTTTACTGTAAGTTTTTCCAAATTGGCTTGTCCCTGTTAAAGGGTATTACTAGTTGCAATCCAAAACAGATACTGTGCTCTTTACTCCAGCTTGCTTGTAATTGCAGTTATTTATTCAGAATCTCGAAGGTGCCACATGCCCAGCCCACAGACTGGTGGTATCCTCATGCTGGGAGGGTACAGCTGAAAGAAATGAGACAACTTCACATAATCTTGCCTGGATTTAGCAGTTTGGAAATAAGCCACAGTGACACTGATGGCAGTGATGTGAGAAGAAAGTTGGACCAAACTTACTAATATGTCCAAAACACAGAAGTTCCCAAAAAGCATATTTGTTGTTTGAATATACACTTTCAAACATTTTTTGATATTTGCAATTTTACTGAATCACAGAGATTTATCTCTGTGTGTGAAGAATGGTAGAGCTGTTTGCTTGTTTATTTTAATGGCTTGGAAGAAGCTTACTACAGAAGTAGTAGGCCAGGGGACTGCAAAGTGTCTGGCTTTCCATTGCCTCAGTCTACTCACAAGGACATAATTGAGCCACTTAACATACTCATGGGGTAAGCATTTGTCATCTTCCCAAAGGCAGTTTCCATTGTTGAAGAAATGAAAACTCAAAGAGGATATAAAGTAGCTCCATTTAATAGCATTCTAATTCCTAAATTTCCTTAGAGAATGACAGCATTTATCAAAACTACTTTAGTGTTTTTGCTCTTCTGCATTTTTCAAGGAAGGGGAATGTCTTCCTTGCAAAGTGCATAACCATGTCTCAGTATTTGTATTTAAAACATCAGAATCACTTATTCCAAGCTTGGCAATGCTGCAGGTTTTTTAATGCTGTTCTGCCTTTGATGGGGAAATTGTCAGCTGAGGAAGGATTTGGAAAACAGTCCTTGTGTATTAAAAAGTAGGGGCTTGCTTACAGGCCTCCAGACCACTCCAAGAAATTCTTCAATGAGTAAGTCTATTAAATCAATGAGACAACTCATGAAGTAAGGTTCTACTTAGCATGAGTATGGGTGCCAGAATTTACCCCTTCAGGAAATCCAGATTTCCCTAATAGTGTAATACTCTGAGATAATATTTTGGTTAAACTCTTTATTATATCCTAAGGTTTATCAGTAACTTCTGTGATGTTACAGAAACGGCATAATTCTGCATAATGATATAATGTTAAGGTATTCCTATAATTTCCATAATAATTTACTATGAGATGTGTCAGATAGAAAGCTCTTCTTCCCAGGCTATAGGTGTAAGGAGACCTATTTCCTGTAGTTTTTTATATATGCTTATTTTTGTAAATAATCCACAGCACATATTTCTTTGTGAACTGTAATGCTCGTTCTCTCCTCCTTCATAGGTGTCATGGCTGTGAAGCATCACAGATGGCGATGTTAGTACGCAATGTGTGAACAATATGGGACAAGGCTGAAAAGCCTGATGGGCTTTGTAAGAGGTTCATAAAGCTTGAAGTGGACACGTACCTCCAGGCTTGAGCAGTTTTAATTAGTATTTGTCATAAACAATGCTATGTCTTTGGATTTCTAAGGCAACTCTCTTTAATACAGTAAAAATGCACTACATTATGAAAATACCTGCTTATTTCTTCTTTCAGATGTCAGCATGTACAGGCCTATTTTTATTCCTGCTCAGTAGAATACATTTGTCTGAGCTGTTCCTGTGAATGTAGTACAAGTATTCATAAGAAGAAAGGTCTTTTTTAGGGTTATCTCTTGCATATATCCTGTCATATACAGATCTGTTACTTACAGCTCTATATCTCTTTAGAACCGTTTAGAAATCATCTGGTTTACACTCCTGCTATTCCTGTGTAATCAGCGAAACTTACGCAGTTACAGTGACTGAGAATACATCTTTTGCTTATGGAACTTACGTGGTCAGAATTCAAAAGTTTTGAAAACTGCAGTGTGTTGAAATGTGTTAATACTTGGGGTTTTTTAACAGTAACAAGAGAAATGCTTGTATTTAATTTGTTTTAAAGTAATCCAAATAACCAAAGTCCAGGTTTTACAAAAAGTCATTTAGAAGCATCAGTGACTCGGTGAATACCAGTATATGTTATGGGCAGTTACTGAACAGATTGAAAATATTTAAAGCTGCTTAATGGCAGGGAGCTGTTCAGTTACTCTCTGACAGGCTGGGGTTTAATTCAGAAAACTGGAATAATTTTTAAATTGTCTTTAAAATTTTTAAAAAGACCAATTATCCCAGAAAATGTAATTTCAAAGGAAAATTTAATTTTTAATCTAATATATGTTCAGTTTGAAGTCTTTCAGTGAGTTCCATTAGTGACTGTACTCTCAGAAAACATGTCTAGAGACAAGATACTAAACTTGAAGGACTATTGTTCTATGAAATGCAGCAATACAGTGTTCATTGATATATATCTAGAGAATAATAGATCATGTCATCCGCTTCTTCTCTGTTCTGAACTTGAAGGGAGAAATTAAGTCCATGCTACCACAGATCAGTTACTGAACCCTTAGAGGAGACTTGGTAATTAAATTAATATCTTAGATGCTATTTTGTTCAATATATTTCTACTTTTATTCCTTAATCTTTCAATCTGCCATTAAGTATTTAAGGCTATTTTAAGTCTCTACTTTGAAAATCTAAGCCGATTTCTTTTACAAATGATGTTAAGCACTCAGAGAGCACAGCAAGCTATGGAGAGAATGGGACATATCATTTCTCAGTATGCCAAAGGGACGGAAACCCACTCTTGGGTACTAATTCTTTTTCCACTTAGCACCTCTCCATTTTATACTTCATCTGTAAAATGGCTCTAAGTAACACCTCTGACAGAGGGATGCAGTGAGAAAGTTAATAAACACTGCAAAGATGATCTGATTATTCACAGAATTTTATGAAATGCTGAGCATCTCCTGACTTTGGGAATGAAGCCCTCAGCATTACTTCAGCTCTATATTCATAACCAATACCTATTCTTAGTATTGCCCTCACTGGCACTGACCTGTGAGTGCAAACACACTAATATGTGTTTTTTAACAGAAAAGAATGTGCATGATGACTTTGCAGCCCATCATAGCAAGCCCTGTATTTATTGAGAAATTGGCTGCTCTTTTGAAAATTTACTTTTCTGCATTTAACCTGCTCAACAGCAAGCAAACCCTGACTAAATTAATCAGGTGACATCATTTGAAAGTAAAAGGCTCTTGCTCTGCTTGAGGGAAGATTTCTGTTCTTAACAGTAATTCTGAGAAGCCAAGTGTTCAGCTCTTGTCACTGCTGGCTGGCTGGTCAAGGGATAAGAAGGCTGCACATAGTGAATTATGAACAAAATCAGAACTCCTAAACCGTTGGTATAGCTTGGGGTGAAATCTCCACTGTTACATATATACAGGGAAAATCCAGATGTCTCTCTTATGTAGATATACCTTCTTCTGTCTACATTTTACCTGAGCTGTGGTGAAGGGCATGAGGAAGCTTCTTATTTTGAACATTATCAGGGATATAAAGACTGTTTCTTTTCTGCTCACATCTAATTCTCTGCCTTCATTGTCTTCCACCTTTTTGAACAAAGCAGATACTGAATGCGTATAAAATATTTTCATCTCCTTTTTGTTGTTGATTTGCATTATTTTTGGCAGTGTCCCGATGTCCTATGGACATTAGAACTATAATACAGCTTTTCACCATGAATTAAAATGTTGCAGTATCTATCTTAGAAACCCACAATTGTTATCCTAACACAGCACAGCATGAAGCAGATCTATTTAGAGAAAAAAAAAATGTATTCTGGTACTGCTATCTCTTGCTCCCCCAACACATGATTAATTACCCATCTTGTTGCAGGTTTTATAAATTTAGGTCCTGCTAATATTCATAGACGTGCTTTTCTTCCCTGCTGTGAGTTGCCTCACAGAAATGAGGCAAGCAGAATTGTTGCGTTGGATCTCTGTGTATAGCTTCGCTGACAACGGGAGTCCTGTGGGCCTTTAAACTCAGGATTAGTGACATTGAAAGGGTTATTAGGGGACAAGAGACTTCTTGATCTGATTCCAGGACGGGTCCAGCAGTACTTCCCACTACTTTTTAAAATTTTATTTTATTTTTTAATTGAAAGTTTAGTGGAAATTAAAGTTTCTGTACTTCACAAAGAGCTTGAAATCTTGGTGGATTCTGGTTTTGATAACTGTGAAAACCCTATTACCCTGTCTTGGAGATTCCATGTAACAAATCCATCATCATTTCTCTCTGCTTCTCTGGTACTGGTTGAACACAGTCAAGATTTTTTGTCTGTAGCATGTTTCTCACCTGTAAAGTAATTCATAGCTACTCTGGCTTTACATGGGTAACCAAAGCACTTGAATACTTAATTCTAAATGTATACTCAGGCAAATGAAGGAAACTATTACCCTGGAACAGCACACTTCAAACATTAATCATAATTATTAATCACACAAGGTTTTTCTAGAAACTTGAATGTAAGTCCAGGTTTAGAGTAACTGTCACATTAGCACATATTCAGTGCATATGGCAAAGTAGATTTACATTAAATCATTCTGCAACAAATAAGTGTTTTGAAGTCTGATTTAATTTAGTTTCATGGCATCAAGTCATTCTGATCTTTTTTAAAAAACATTATAATAAAAATGAGTAGTTTTGAGGTTATAGAAATCTCACTTTCTTTCTGAATTGCCTGAGAAGGTCTTTGCTGGAAGTTAACTGACAATTACAGATTCTTAGGATTTCTATAGTTCTTGAATGTATTTGTTATATACCATTAGTCACCAGGTGAAGCCCATCAGTAATGGCAATACCCTTCAGCAATAGCTCAGGAGAATTTAACACTGATTGATGGCAGGTCACCTGGAATTGGTTGGCAGAATTTCCAATTTTCTGTTGGGAAATTGCTTATTTCTAGAAGTCTATTCCCATTTTTACAAGTGGACAGCAAGCTGAGATTATACATTATTATGTGTCTAACTATAAAATTGTGATGGATGATGTCACACATTTAAAGAGAGTTAAACATTGCATTTAGGGCTGATTTTAAGAAAAAGGCTAACTTTAAAATATAAACTGTAACTTATCTTTGGCTTTATTTGTTCATCTAGATTCAGAACGGTAGAGTTGCATCTTAACTAGTTTTAAATAGAGAATTACTTGCTGTGTTCACTTTTTTAAGCATTCAAAGGGTTATGATATCTTTGTTGTAAATATTTTTTCAGTTTCTAAGGTTTATCCAGGGACTGACTGACTGAGCAGATTAATGTTTTACTTTTACTTATGGGACCTCGGTTAAAATTCTGGCAAAACTGCATTGACAGAAAATCAAAGGCCATTCAGCAAAGCCTTCCTACAGTTCTTCTTTTAAATCATAAGGGAGAGCAGCCAATAACAGCCAGTCATTTCCTGTTTCCAAAGGCATACGTGTTAAAAGCAAGTACAGACTTTTTATTCCATTAGCGTACAATATGTATTACCTTTTGAAACCTGCCTGAATTGTTTTGGAATAAAGAACCTATGCCCTACCATAATCTAATGGAAAATAGTGACTCTAGGAATAAAAGCTGATGCTGTAACTCAACCAAGGAGATATATGTTTATGACATTCGCAAAATAAAAGCAAAAGAAAATGGCTATGGGTTGCAGACTTAAAGCCAACTTTTAGGAAGATTGGCGTAACTAAAATGAAGCTGCCTGTGTGGAGCTCAGAGCTCTTTCTTAGATGACCAGGTCCCTATAACAGTGCACAGCAAGAGCTAGGTGCCTTCAAATGGGATTCAAGATAAGAAAGATATTGACTTGGCAGCTATTCAGAGTTAGCCACTGAGATATGCTGAGGATAACAGTGGAGTTATACCTTGTTTACCTTTACCTGTTAAGAATCATATTTCATGTACCTCCTTTCTGACCTATTTAAACTTGACTTCTTTCCTGCACTGTGAAACCGCTTAAGCAAGATGGGGTAGGGATGACCCTCTGCTGTTTTTAAGTAGCCTTAGCTTGGTCACTAGGGTTTTCTGGAAGGTAATAAAGGTAGGATTTCATCCACTCTGACAGAAACTCTCTCACTTCTTGCAGAGTGTGTTAATTACTGGATTGAGTATGAACCACCTCTCCTTTGACTGTATTTGACAAAAAAGTGATCATCGCAATTTAATTCTATAGTGTACTTTCTCCTGCTGGTTTATGGTCTGGAACCTGAATCTGCCAACAGGTTCCTGTGCCTCAGATGATTTTGAGCTCCTTGCTTCTGAAAGCCAGTCAGGAGCAGGCATAGGTGAATGCAGAGGTGCCTTAGCCATGTAAACACTGGGGTAACTGGGCTCTCCCTGAGATGAATGCAGGGAACTTCGTAAAAGTCACTTAAGGGGTTTAGGTAACTACAGGCAGCACTGCTTCTTGCTTCAATATTTTGTTCTAAAAGCAAAAGATTTTCTTAAATTTCCCTTCAGGTATTCAATATCTTCCCTGGATCTAGTCTTTCTGTCTGACAGCTCATCCTCACACCAAGGTTACTGACTTACATTCTTATTTCAGTAGTTTAATGAGAAAGGGTGCCAAGTCAGAAGCAATGGGTACTTAAGGTAAATTAGGCCTCCCCTTTATGAACTTCAATGCTGTTAAAATTTGGCCCTACAAGAAATCAAAGATAAAGCAAGTTTTTGAGAAGCTAGTTCCAGTGCGCAAGAAAATCCCTGTAGAAGATGGGAATTGGTAGTATTACTTCAGAGGCTTTTATATTCCAAAATTTAATTAGATCTGCTCACGTAGAACTGTTAGAAATATGTTTACTGCTTTTAGATGTTTCTCTCTTATGAACTCCTATTGTGAAGAAGCTATTAAATATCACACAATGTCAGATTCAGAAGTCTGTCCTACTAGGAGCAGCCAAATGTATTATTTACTGTTTGTATCAAATTATACTTATTATACTTATTGCACAAACAAATAGTGCATTGGGTTTCTTCTTGAACTAAAAATACATTTAGGATCTCTTTTATTTTCATTCTACTCAATTTGCACTATATATAATCTTATTTTGTTATATTGAAAATTAACTGATCCAGAATTGTTTTGTATGCCTAAACTAAAATCTGAACAAACATCCTAAATATTGTTTTTAATCCTCTGAAACCATAAAAACTAAATATGTTTCTGCAACATTTGGAGTCATACAAGCATTGCTTTATTTTCTCAGACCTAAAAGCCAATACTTGCATAACTATTTGATGCTTTTTATCAGAAGCATTGGTGCACATCAGTGAGAACTTTCTACCACCTTGAAAATGACTTTTAGAATATTTCATTAGCAGACTGTCTTTCAGAACTCAAGTTGACATTCATGTTTCTTCACACCAGTCTTTCATCCACAAAACTCTTTGTTCTGCTGAACAGTTTCGAGACAATATGGGCAATCAAAAAAGCAAAGGCTTATGACCTAACTGCATCTTCCATTCCAACATTTGATCAGTCTTATTCAAATCTCATCTTTTAATACTCCTTTGAGAATTTTCTGAGAATTTTATTTCCTTTCTTTCATTATGATTATATTATTTCAAAAACTTCAAACTTAATGAAATGGTAGCTCTCTATAAAGTGAGAGGCTGACGCCATTGGTGGCTACACATTTATCCATTTTCATCTCTTTCAATAGCCTACGTGAAAAGAATCTGAAATCTAGAATAGTGGGAAATGTCTTTTATATGTATGTTTCGCGGTCTGAGATATTTGCAGTTACCTTTGCAGTTGTGCATTTTCTTCTTAAAAGTAAAGCGCAGGAGCAGGTTGCTTAGCAGTTGCAGGGAAGTAGAAAGCTGCCTGAAACCCATGAAATCAAACACAATGTATGTATTTAGAAAGACAAAGGTCTTTATTACTGATCGATATCTCTACCTCGAATAACAAGACATTTCTTCAGACTTTGCCACTCACTGCTCTGCCAGCTGCCTGCATATTCATTCATCTGTGTCTGAGTGAGTATTTGTGCTTTCCAAGTGGATTACTGGATGCATAGAGTCTTTGTGACTGCACAAACAGGGCTTCACTCACACAATCACCTCACAAAAAATTTGGAGAAGCAAATTGTCTGGCTGGTTTAGGAAGGTAACCCAAGGCTGAAAAACAAACAAACCCAGATACATTAAGTTAAGGCTGCTTTGGGGCTCTTAGTTTCCTTCTTTGTGTGCCAGTCATCTTGGTTCTCCAGCCTATGGCAATAACAATTAAGCGTCCTTTTTTCCACATGACTGCTCTAAAAAATGAAGTCATTACAGTGTTGATATTAAATTTTGTATAATAAGGTTACTTCTCTGGAGTTTATTACTGTTTTGGCTCCTGCTCCAAGATGCACTGCTTCATTTGTTTGTGTAATACATAACTGGGACAGATTCTCAGCTGGTGAAAATTTATGCCCCAGCAGGTAGTGAGCCAACGAACTGTTTCCGGAGACTTAAATGCACACAAGCTTCATCAGCAACTACTTTTTTCCTTAGATTTTATCCTACAATGGAGAAAAAAAAATATGTGCAGTGTCTGACAGAAAAAGTTTTATGTGCCACAGAAGTTCAACTGCTGATGAGTGGAATCTTCTCTGTCAGTAGTTGCATTTCACTACCAGGTAAAGTCTTTTCTGTTAGCAGGCAGATAAAATCTGCTTTGGCAGTATCTGTGCTTCTCTGCAGGTAAAATGTTCTCCATCAGCAACTATACTTTCCACTCAGATATGATTTTCTCTATCAGAAGTTGCCCCTCTGTGGCAAAACTTCAGAAGCTATTTCACAAAGCTCTTGCTCCGATTTACACAAACTATTAAAAAAATTAAAACACTCCTAAAAAACTACAAAATTAATTCTCCAAAATACTGTTAAATGAAACATTTACACTTCTGCCTATAACGTTCTTGATGTCACTTCAAAAGCCAGGAAGTCTTTAAATAAAAACTTAAGCCACATTTTATTCCTTACCTTTTTTTTTCCCTCCACCCACAAACATACATTTTATCTCTCCCGCAACTACATTTACCACAGACAGTACTGGATGTACTTATTTCTCTCTTTGTGATCATAAAGATCTGCCTGTAGAAGACTTCTGTCCATAATGATGATGTATTTCTTTTTATTCTTGCATTATTTAGAGAGGATAATTTCTGTGTGTTCACTGCCAGGGTTATTCGCAGAATATGGTAATGCTTCCTTTGTCATTCACTGATTACTGGTCACATCTCAACTTCTATCTATCACAGACAATGAATAAGGAAATGCATCATTGTTACTTTTACTTAATAAATTAGTCAATTTTAACAAACATTTTAGGGAAGTAATGGGCTTAAATGTAGATGAAACAGCCCCTAGAACTGTAGCAGCTAATGGACTGACAAGTACTTGCACAGTGTCTCCAGTATATTAAATAGGTTAAACAAATTAAATGAATTACCACATCACTGACTCCCATGCTACTTGTGAAATAATAAATGCCATTTAAAGCAATGTGTACACATCAATATGCAATCTGAATAGGCATTGTCATACGTGATCTACAGGGCATTGCTGGGACAGCCAGCTTTGTTGTGCTGTGAAACAGAATACTTTTCCAAATGCACTGTATAATTCAGACTGGTATGAACAATGCAAACTTAAGATCCTATCAATCTCTTCACTATTCCTCATTTAACTTGCAAGGTATCCATCTGTTGGTGATGGAATCTGTCAGACTGGAATCTGTTGTTAATTTGGAGTTACCTGCTTCTTTGTCAGATGTCATGAAGGGACTGGCTCCTGAAAAGCTTATTCTCTTTTTGCAGTTGTATCAGATAGAAGAAGTACTCTCGTTTCCCCTACAGACAGAAGGACACTATTGGCGACAATCACTATATAGTTAACAATAGCAACTGTAGTCTGAGCTCTTCAGAATTAAGCATGCTGCTTAATGTATGAAGCATACTGTGTAATGTATAATACTAAGTGTTCTAACTCCTCTAATTAATTTAACCTCCCGTGGCTAGGGGCCATGGGTTAGTGCCCTCTTTCCAGTCTACCAGCTCTTTAACAAACAAACAAACAAAAAGAATCCCAAAACCAAAAAGAAGCAGAAAAATACCTTTCCTCTGAGTTACTTGGGTTGAAGTAATTTCTCACTCCTAAAGGACATTCTGAAGAAAATATATTTGGAAGCCAATCCCCACTGCAAAAGGTTATATATGTCAGTTGTTTTCCTCCCAAATCTCTTTTATACAGATATGATTCCTTTTTTTCATGGACTGAAGAGAAGCTGCAGAGATCCCTTCTTTTTTGAGTAAATGAAAAAATATCTGTAAACATTCTCTTTTACTGGCCCTTTTAAGAAACTTGTGATAGGATTGGTACTTCTACGTTTTCGAACTCTAAACAAATGGTGTTTTGTTTTCTTTGTTTTAACCGCACACAAGTACTGTTTCTTTGTTACTATTTCTTGCATTAGCAAATCTTTTTCTATCTGTAAACAACATTTAGCGGTACTTAGCAGACAGTTTAGCCTGGGAACTTGGAGGTTCTTTCACTGGCTCAGAAATCTGGTCTTGCAATTAGATACCATCATCAGCGTATTTTTCTTCCATTGGTGATAAGCACAGCCTTCATTACTTCATCTACAGTGCTAGAAAATTGTTAGACCTTGTCGTTATACTGCTGAAAATTCAAGCAGGGGGAAGGGTATGCCAGGTAATGCTATCATAGGAGAAACTGTAAACAGTCTTAGCCAAGGAGAATGAAGTCTTCTTGAAGTACTAAGTACAGTGCCAGTATAGCCCCTCTGAACTACTTAAAGATTTCTTCATGCTAAAAAACTAAGCTTCCCTAAAAAACACCTTCTTTGTAGTAATAAGAAAGGGGAAATGAAAGGCACAGCGAAGGAAAGAGTTTCTAATAGGGTTACTTTATGACTGTAACTTGCTTGTGGAAGATGAACAGTTCAGGTTTGCAAACAAAAATGAACTGGCAAGGTTTTCCCCCCTGCCCAAAAGTTAAATCTTAAATTGTTGCGATCAGAACTTTCAAAAGTGAACATGGACTAGCAATATTTAAGAGGAGCTAAACAGCTACTTCTGAAGGTGATACCTCTTTACAAACTTAATTAAATCATGCAAAATCACTGGTTACTTTGGACAAACCATCAATATAATATATTGATAAAGACATTAGGGAATTACAATGGAATACTTAAAAACTAAATGAGTCTGTTGTCCCAAGTGTATTAACATTTAACAAGCTTATTAAATATCAGTATTTTAACAATTAATAGAAACCTTTTGATAACTGTTAATTAAGTATCTACAAATTCCTTACAAAGTCCATGTGAAACTAAGAATGAGATTAGGCATTTCTTGCTTATGTAATTTTGAGCTAATTACAAGACTATTAGATTTATCTTCTAAATGCTCAGTAAGTTCTCTTTTAACAATCATCTTCTATTTAATTAAAAAGCAGTATCTGGCTTGCTAAATTTGAATTAAATGCTTGCTGGAGACACTAAATTAAAAAGTGTTAGTAACATTTTACCAGTGAATAAAGGACTATATTTTCACAATTCAGGATAGTTATCCAGAAAGCAAATAAACAGGTATTTTCAAAGGCCTTGACTTCCATGGGCTCTTTAGAAAATTCTTGAAATACAAAAGGGTACTGGCTGCTACTCTGCTACTTCTTAATCAAAACTGAATTGTCAAAAGCATACATGGAAGGCATGTGAAAATTTAATGGAAAAGACTGTTTCATTTTATAAGGGTAAGTAAACGAAGAGCTACCACAACTGAAGTAATAGTTAAATACTTGTTTATGAGCAGTCAGAAAATTTGTTTTCTTTGGCCAATAAGAATGGAAAAAACCCTCATTAAATTTTGCATACCTCAGAGAATATTGGCAGTATTAACATCATACATGATTAGATTTTTAAAAATATTTAGGGATCTAAAGCTGAGACATTCCAAAGTGTGTTATTCTCAGTTAAATTACTTACTCTAAAGGTAGAAAAACGATTTTCAAAGAATAATGTTGTATTTGCGTGTGGTTTTATTTCTTTTATGGCCCTGTAGAGCATTGTCCATATTAAGACATTTTTCCTGCCTCTTTTCCTTCACCAACCTGAATTTAAAAATGTACATTAAGCGGGTTTTTTTAAAGAAAATGACTGCCTTGTACACCCTGCTGTAAAAATGACAGTAAAAAAGTACTGTCAAGAGAAATTAAGTTTTGCCTTTTGATTTCAAAAGAACCAGTAGTGGTAGGGACACTATTAGGTTTTCTGAGAATGAGTTTTAATGTTTAAACGCTACTCGTGAAAATTTCCTGTCCATATATATTCATGACAAGTTCCTTGTGCTTAGTCAGTGTCATGGAAAGTCACAGCATTTTTGAATATGAAGAGAAAGGCTTAACTGGGAGAACAGAATACTAGAGAACTATGCTCTTTGAATCATGGAAACTTAGTAGCTGAGAAGTGTAAGAAATAGAAAATTAGGGCTGGGAAGAACTCAGGAAGTAATTTCACTCTCTTTCTTTGTTATTCTTGATAAGTGGTTGGCCATCCTGTTTTATATACCTCCAAAGGTGAAAGTACTGTACTTTCCTCTGGCAATTTATTTCATCATTGTTTCACTGTCCTTACTGTACAAAAGCTTTTCTAAGGTCTAGCCTGAACATTGTGGTGAAATTTGAGCCCAATAGTTGTTTCAACTTTCACAGATGTACTCCACAAATCATACTTTTGTTCTTCCTTGCAGTTGGCTTTTACATATGAAGGCTGTTACTATATTCTGCCTCACCCTTCCCCTCTTCAGGCTAAAGTACCCCAATTCATTCATTTCCTGAAAAGTCAGGTCCTCTGTATTTCTAATTATTCTTCTTGTGCTGCTTTAGTTCTTGCCGTACTGCCATCCAGTGCCCAATACAGTACTCTAGCTAAAGTCTTAGGACCACTAAAAAGAGCGGAGAGAGTACTACTTATGTCTTGCAGCCTATACTCATCCTCCTGTGGCATGCTTTTCATAACAGCATGTTATTTTTGACTCGTGTTCAGATTATGATCCAGTACACACCCCTAGATTTTCTGCAGAACTCTTGCTCAGCTAGCAGTTTCATGTATTGCATGACTCTTTCTGCTGCTTGTGTGCAGAGGTTTGTTCTCATCCCTAAACAGTTGCACTTTGCTTTGGAGCATTTCTCCAGTTTGGTTTTACCGTTTTTATTCCTCCAGCAGATTTGCAGTCCCTTCCACCTCAGTTTTAAGTGCAAATTTAATGCCTGCTTCATTAGCCAAGTCATTAATTTGAAAGTATTTAATAATACCAGATACAAAGCAGATTGCTATGGAGACTCACCTGAAATATCCTTTCAGTAAGGCCATGAAATATTCATAACTCATCTCAGGCTGAAGTTTTTGTTCCTTTTCCTCCCCTTGTAATCGTTTCATCTATAGGATGCTTCTACAGGTTTAGAAAATGTTGTGTGAAGCAATGCCAGAAGCTTCAAGGGAACCAGTATGAACATGTTGTCTTCTTTAAAATTCTGGTATATTGGCTCTTTCAATTTATTTTGTCTTTTTTCTTTTGAATAATATTCCTGTGAGGAAGAAAAGAAACTGCCACCTTCTGTCTTCCAACTGCCTTCTAGCAGTACCTCCTGTAATAGCAATGGCATTGTTAAAGCAAGAAGCCTGACACCATCAGTCGTGTGGCATCTCTGCTTCATTCTTACCTTTTTTAATTTCACCCGTGCAGGTGCAGCTTAGGCCTTGAAAATATGAATTACTTTACACATCAGACTTTGACAACATCAAGAAATACATCATTTGCCTAAACAATTTTGAATCCTTACCTGATGTACAGATTTACAGCTAAATGTTTGAAAGTGCTAGGCATACAGTGGTAAGTTCAGGGTCTTCAGTGTGACTCAGCAAGCAACAGGCTTAGCAGTGCCTAATATAGACCTGTGCTAATCAGGTATATCCGTGTAACTTAGATGTTACTGTGTCTTTGTTACAGACTTGCAGCTAAGTGCAGGAGCCGCTCTAAGGGTGTTTCGTTAAAGACAAGCATTATCTCAATTACAAGTTGAAGATAACAAAAGGCTCTTTATATTTTCCTTATTTCTGTCTAGCTGTGCGTGTGTTTTCCATCTTTCAACTGTACTCTTTTCATCTGATATATATCCTCACATTAAATGTTATCACAAATCATGAATTGTTCTCACTTAATGTTTATTACTGCAGATAACTATTATCTCTCACAGTCCTGTTGGCTTTATCTTTGTGCATTTCAGTACCTCCTTTAATTATTTCATTTTAAGGTACTTTACTCCTACCTTTCTACAGTTACAAATATATGCAGTCTGCAAATACTCCTAACAAATCTAGTAAAGGACTTGGTGTGAAACATTTAAGCATTTGACTCCCACGGTGAAATCCTGAATTCCTGAGTGAAGGAAGCACCTTGGTGCATCTCTGCGATTATAGGAAGAGTTAGGTACCTCTTAATGGAATCTAATATATTTGACTAAGGAAAGGTAAGCTACCAAAGGACAGTATGCAGCTGCTTAAAGTCACCCAGCAGACAGGGTCTGAGAGTGAGCAAAGGACTTATCAGTCCTATCATGGGACTGTGGGGAAGTATCTGTTTCACAACCAGAAAACAGCTTCTGAACTTAGATGCCTTTCTTTTCTCTCAGAGGACTTAGGAGCACTCAACCCTTGACTGTTTCTGTGTTGCTATTGAGTGAATCTCTGTGGTTTGGGGAAAGTTGATGTTAATCCACCATAGCACTGTGTAAATAAGGAACAATTTGATCAAAACGTGCTATCAAAACTGTATTTTTAGATGTCTTTAGTTTTTCATAGTAGAATTTGATGTTAACGTGTCTTTTCCTCCTTTTAGTGCATTACCCTTCAACTATCAGGAGTTCTAGTAATCCTACAGGCATTATCATACATGTACATCTCAACATCAGAATGTTTATTGGGCTTTCTATGGGACTGTCTTGCCACTTAAGAATGATTTGTTCTGGCCTGTGGTAAGGTTTTTAGCACATCTCTTTATTAGAAGCTTTGAAATTGTAATACTGGTTCAGCTTTGCTTTTGACTGGCTGATTATGGAAGTGGTGATAATATGATTAATCTCAATTTTCATTCCCAGGAAAATTGCAGGAACTCAATGCAAGGAAACCCAGTTCTGCCATCAAACTACTGACATGCTGTATTGCTTTGCCTGTGACTGTCGTTACAATCATGTCTGTCAGTTCAGCTACTTTATAGAAGCCTGACTTGCCTATAATAATGAGGTATTTTATATATGGTGAGAAAAAACGTGCTCCTGTTTCAGACTGGGTCCTGGTGCTACAAAAGTCATTTGTTTCTTTCTGTTGCTTGGCTTGCATTTTTTCATAAGTATCACATCCATCCACCAGACCTCAAATATTGTTATTAATCTTAGTCCAGCATGTCTAGCCTTCTAGATACAAAATTTTGTTCTAGATCACTGTGTTCCTGAGAGAGGCTTTGTATTTGGTTGTGTAAAAGCAGGATTGTGATTTTTCTACCTGTTTATTTGAAGCAATTTATATGTCCAAATAATCACAGTGATTCTGATGCTGTCAAGTTGCAGGTGGAGCTACTCTTGCAGTGCTTGGCAGTTTGAACAGGGTAATGGATCACAGCACATGTAAATCTTTGTCTGTAGTGGATTCCTGGATTCTTTCCAAGCCCTGTCTTGAACCTAGCGTATAATTGTCTTGGACAATGCTTCCCAAGATTCCTGTTTCTGTTACATTCATGATCTCGCAGTGCTGTTCTGCTCGGGTTAAGCAGGCAGCCAAATAGAAATCGATTCCTTTCTGGACATGCATATTTCTAAGCCTAATTCTTGAGATTTTGCTAGCGTAAACTGGAGGTTTTGGGAGTCCTTATCAGTGTTGTCATAAAAACATTCTCCTCGTGGCTATTACCAGCAAGCAGCAAGGGCAGGCACTGCTCCATATGGGAAGGCAAGCTGGGAGCTGAGTGTGATAGCAGGGCAGGCAGGGGCAGGGGTCTCACTACCATGGGGACAGTCCCACAGTGCCTGAGCAGAGAGACCAAAGCAGGTCCAGTGACAGTGACCTGGTTCAGTCAAGAGTCCAGATTGTCAGACAGGCTTTTAGAGAAGAGACGGGTCAGAGGTCAAGCCAGGAAGTACAACCTGTGTGTCAGGGTCAGGATCAATGGAGTACATGGCTAAGCATGGTCATGGTTGCAGAATAGCTCAGGCAGTGACCAAGGATGAGAGACTGAGCTTAAAAGCAGCTCCTAAGTTAGCTGAGACTTTTCAAATAGCTTTTCAAGGCCACACAGCTGCACTATTGAAGCTGGCCTTGAGCCCAGGCAGCCAAACCCCCAGGGAGGGAAAGTGGAGGAATGCGCTCAAGGCACTGACAATTACGTCATTTTCTGCTAAAAAGATTCTCCATCCTTAGCATGCAGTTTGAAGTTTTCCCATGCAAATACATTGAGCCATTGGAAATACTGATCTTAATTAAAAGTAACTACTACACCCTTTCTTTCTCTGGTATTCCATGTATTGTTGCCATGTCTTCGGTTTGTATTTAAATAAGCTGATACTGTGTAAAGTGAACAATAATCATACTTATACTGAATTTTTGACCAGAAGATGGCCTGAAGACAAACAGGTGAGACAGTGGAAAGAATGTTTTGCATGTGATTTATGAATCTCAATAGTCTTCAAACTGACCTGATTTCTTTAGTATGGTTCATCAGTTCTTATTCTTTGTTTAGGGAAGGATTTATAGGCCTTGCAAAGGTATGAATTGCACTGTGTTTTCTTACAATTTTGTCTTAATCTTATTTAGCGCCTTGTTTATTTTCTTGACTCATTCTTGACTTGTTCTTACAAAAATACAAAGTTGCGTTAAGGACCTGTTACTGCCTGCGTAGTGCTGTCTACTCTATCCTGAAGTCTTTCTTCCATACAGCAGAATACTATCAAGAACTGATAGTCTTTTGTTACTTGCCACAGGGAAGCTGTCTCTCTGCTGGTGTGTGGAGAGGTTACTGTCCTCCTAATCCAGATAGTATCTATCTTCAAAGTATAATAGGTTTTGTTAAATCAAGAAGGTTTCTGCAGAGGTAAGTATTTGGTAATTATCTCGGCTTAGTACTTTGTTTAAGCTACTTGGACCTTTGCAAATTCACAGCTTGCCTAGTGTTCTCAGTGACTGCCTTGATACTTGTTTAGCAGTGATGGGGTGGTTGGGGTTTTTTCCTCATTTTCTTTATTGCTCCCACTATTTTGTTTGTTTGTTTTAATGCTAAGGGTGTTCTGCAAGACAGGTGTTGCACAGGCTGAATTGTTTTATTTATTTCCAGGTGTAACATCCTTGGAAGATGTCCCAGTCTTTCAAATACAGCTTGGTAATTTTTAGCAGCTTTGCTATAGGAATAACATAGAGAATTGCCTGCTCTGTGTTATTTGTGTTTTGCTCATTCTTATATTTTATTAATAATTTCTCTAGGTTCGTAAGTTCATTTGTTTCAGCTGGTAGCTATGTCATATATTTTTACAATCCGTACTTCGGTGTATGTGCTTTACTTTTGTATTCTGATTACAATTTAGATTATCTTAGTAGCATTATGGCTGTGCACCAGTGAAATTTTAATTTGGTTCAGGTTAGTGCAATTTTGCCTTGCTTGGGTTTCTTTTTTCCTTATTTAAGGCTAAGTGAGTCTTTACAGGCCAGCAGAGCCTCTGATGCTCTACTTTCTCATTGGCATTCAGTTTTCTGGATGTTTCTGTGCCTGCCCTTGAATCTTATGCTAGCCTGAGCTTTATAAACCATTTATTAATTTTTGTGCTGCATTAATGTTGGACATGCAAAATTTTATCCCCTGAGCCACTGCCTGCTTCCTTGATATGATGCCTTTGTACTGTGGTTTTTTCATCTACAACCTTTGACACGATGTGTTCTCTTGCTACAATTATTGCTTATGACCTCATATGCAAGGCATTTTCCATTATCATATTTTTCCTCTACAGCATCAGTGGGTCTTCTTTTGCATTCTATTTATTTCCTCTTTGTGAATTTGCTTTTGCACTTAGAGTTTTGGCATATTTTCTCTGGTATTTTCATGTTTTCCCTGTGCCCTGTTGGTGAACTTTCTCTGTGCCTACTCAGCTCAGTATTTTGGATGGGATGCTATATCTGTTTAAATCTATAAAGACAGAGTTAGCACAGGTTCTCTGAATATTCTCATATGAGTACCTGAATCTTTCTTCCCTAGTACTAATATACCACAATACATGAAATATTTTTTGACTGGTATATGCATGAATTAGCCCTGCTATGCAGTCAGGCATAACTGATGTATGTTGAGAACCTACCTTAGCAGCTGACACTCCAACATCGTTTTTGCAGAGCCTCTTCTAGGATTTTACACAGCCTTCTCAATTTGCTGCTGCTGTTGTTTGACTACGTAATATTATTAAAAGGTGTGACAGCATTTGTCTATGACATCTCAGAGCCACATGAGCTCTTAGTTTGCCTCCTTGTTTTATCCAGATCCACTTCAATTTAGTAATTTTTTTTGAAGTGATCACAAAGAATGTGCAGTTTCACAACATATTTCCCCTTGCCTTCCCTTGCATCTTAGCTACCATGATGGTGATAGTTTTCTTTTTTTGTTTAGGAAGGTTTTTCAAATATTCATGATTTCATATTTCATGGGTCTGCAGGAAATAACTCATTCTTGATACCAGGTTCTGAGTTTTTGTAAAAGAAGAAAGAAAGCCAAGGCAATACAACATTTAGTCTTTATTCTTTCTTTCAGATATCCTGTGGAGTTCTTAAATTTTCTAGACATAATCTTATACATGAAACATTTACCAACCTGTTCACCTCTGGAGGCTCAATTGGGAAACTGTCTATCATAACAATGAAGAAATATCACAGTATTTATGTGTAGCAGCTAGTATTTAGACTTTATCAAGAATACTAATGTTAGTAAGGAAAAGTCACAGAGATTATGAAGCAGATTTTTTTCTTAAGTAGTAACAGTGCAAATTAATAACCCCCCATTTTTTTATCTGCAAAAATAAAGATGTCTGTGAAGTGATTTTTTTTTTTTTCTTTCAAATAGCTGAAAGTAGAGTGAAAAGAGAAATGACAGTGACTGGGGCAATGCAATTTAAGGCAGAGATCCATGCAGCTAGCAGTATGTTAAATGATGGCACAAGTTTTGCATTAATTGTAATTTGCAGTAGCATATCACAATGAATTGAGGAGTAAGAAAGAAAAAGGAAAATATTTGCATGGAAATTGAAGTATCTTTTATATCTATTTGTATTTTTGTAACTCCCTGAGGATTCCCTGGGAAACAAAAAGCTTAATTTCTAGGAGGAATTCCTGCCATAGGTTCTTGGCTGACCTTGAAAAGGCTGATTAAGATGTGTCAATGTACTCAGGAAAAGACAGTTGCAAGCCTCAAGTCCCTCTGATCCCATGCACAAGTCTGTCTCGATTTGGAAGTCCCAGAGTAACACACCTTAGTGGCTTTGAGACCAGAACTAGCTCTCATTATACCGGTTCAGGGCTCAGGAATATTCACCCTTATCATGTAGAAAAACTCTCAGTTTCTGTTTATGCTGTGGTTCTTGGTCTGTAAATTATGAAGGAATATTAGTACACTTCAGCCTCACCTTGTTGCTATGAGAATAGAAGCACTGGCTTGGTATAATATTCATCAAACCCATGAGGGTACTATAAAAAGGTTTTTTTGAACCCATCTCTGGAGGGTTTAAAGAAGTAGAGAGCTATCTGTATTCAAAAGTAAAGAAATTTACTGTGGAGCTTTGACTGGCTAGACAATGTAATAAGAAGATGGCAGTCCCAGCATGTGGGAAATACAACTGGATTATGGGATTCTTATTACTGGGCACCATAAGACTATAAAGGATTGAGATCAGCTGCAGCAATCAATTACAAAAAAATCACAGAACAAATTATGCAATGTGGTGCTTTGTGTCACGGGGGAAGGAAAATCTTGCTTTTCAGATACCTAGAACTGAGCAGGATATTTATAAGTGCAGCTGTTCAACATTCCCAACTGCTAATGCTTTGTACTAGGGCAAGATTTAGAGCCTCCTCATTTCTGAGTTTTTGTTCATATTTTTAAGTTTGTTTGCTGTAACATCTTATTCTCTGTGCCCTTTTCTATGTATTTTCAGGCCTGTCAGGTTAAGAACATTTTTTCAGGTTCTGAGTTTTCTTTCTTCTGGACCCATGTTTTCTTACAGCTGTGACACACTCAAAAGCTTGTTGTTCCCATGAGTGTGTATTCCTGTGCTGTGTTGTGTGTGGGAGCGGACTGCTGGTCAGTGCCAAAGGGACGTTTGCTCCCCTGCTATCACTATCATCAGCCAGCCCATCACAGGCCTCTGGGTCACATCATCTAGGCTGGCTAGAAGGCTGCACTGCCCTCCCTTCTCCCCATGATGCTGACCCCTCCACAGTTATACACAATGATCAGATCTAAAAAGCAAGCCATGTGTTAGTAGGGACAATTATTGCCTGTTGTTATCATCCTTGCATGGATTTTCTGCAGGATTTTCCTCAG
Source organism: Pygoscelis adeliae (assembly GCF_000699105.1). Classification (NCBI taxonomy): domain Eukaryota; kingdom Metazoa; phylum Chordata; class Aves; order Sphenisciformes; family Spheniscidae; genus Pygoscelis; species Pygoscelis adeliae. The sequence continues at coordinate 500,155 of NW_008824901.1, read as the reverse complement.
TATACTTTGATTTCAGTGCAAAACTGAATCAAATTTCTGCTGAAGCTTTTAAAAAAAAAAGTGATGTATCTCCCCTTCCACCACTCCATCTTTTTACGCACAAAGGCATACACCCTCATTCCTTTCCGCACTTCAGCTTGTTGGTGGCATCTGTTTCTCCTTCTACATCGCTCATTCTCTTCTCATGAGACTTCTGCTCTTGCATTGCAGCCCCAGGATGTTGGAATACTTTGACTATAGCCTTGAGTATGCAGGTGATTATTCACTGCTGTTTATGGAGAAGGCTGGAGGACATAACTGTATTTAGTAAGAGAAGCCCTGCTTTAAGCTGCAAATTAAATACACAAGACCGAAAAAAAAAAAGCAGCTCTTCCTGTTCTACTAAGGTGAAGAGGGATTAAGGGCTGGATTTTTTTATAGACAGTTGGAGACTTAAAGAGTCAAATGGCTGCTGTGGTGCCAAGTGGGATTTTCAAATGTATGAAGATGTCCATTTCCTACATGAAGTACTGACATATCTATTTCCTTGGGTATGTAAGCATCTTTGAAACCTGGCTCAAAGGGACTCGCTTGAAGCCACACACACGTTCTGGGACAGAACATAGACCTAAATTCAGATCTCATATATTCTTGTCCTAAATCTTAACACAGGACCTGTTCTCTTGAAAAATGGTGGGATTCACTGAAATATCTGAATTTACTTCTCTGTATGTAGTATTTCAGTTTATTTGTCTTTGTAGTTATAACCTGTTCATCAGGAAATGCCTTCAACATTTGTGAGATAAATGTCAAGGATTCCTGTTTCGTTCCTCAGCTCTTCTTTTCTCAATGATTTACTTATAAAAAAGCAAGAATAAAATACTGAGATTTAGATTTTTTCCTGAAAGTTACAAGATTTGTGGTCATTTAATCCCTCCTGGGAAGAAGCTTCCTAGTGTGTCTTTCCAGTCTGATAAATATTTTTCAGGTAGAAAGCAATATATTTGGATGAATAAAGAATCTCAGGGAAAGCAAAAGAAAGCCATTAGCAGCTGTGGATAAATCTACTTCCTCTACAGGTTTTCGATTATAGAGTGGGTACTTCCTCAACACACCGTGGGGAGAAAGCATGATTTTAAGTGCCATTAAATGCTGCACAGTAAATATCCCCAGTGCATTACAAGCATCAAATGTAGCTGATGGGAGAAGGCACTGAGTTGAATACTCAGATTTTTACTTGCTCTGTATTCTCTTCCATGTTTCCCCTTAGACAGTGTTCTGCACTAAAGCATCTAAGTAACTCCCATTAAGGAAGCTATTGTGAACGAGCTACAAGTTTGTCATGCGCTTGCCTTTTCTCATCCTCTCATCAAGTAAAGTCTCATGTTTTGATGATTTCCTCTATATTTTTCATTTATTTCATTTATTAATTCACTTGCCGTTTTGTTTTTCTTTTAGTATGTATAGGCTGCTCTACTCGTAGATAGTGTGATCCAGTGCTTGTGCAGGGAAATACGCTGTAGCACATTGGGATTGTTGTTGCAGGTTTTCTTAAGGATTTCATGCTCTCTACTGCAGCTGTACTTTTGTATTTAGCTGGAACACTACAATTCTCTTTCATTCATCTTTTATATTGCAAACAAAAATGATGAAATTGAAATCAATTAGACTATTTAGATAATTCTGAGCAGCGAAAGGAGAATGGTTAAGTGAAAGGAAGAACTATGGTTAAAGGCCTTATCAAGAATCCAAGATGAACAAAAAATGAGCAAGAACAAAGATCTGTGAGAAAACAATAAATAGGCAACTCTTAAAGATAAGGCTCAGTTTCATAGTTCCTTTTGGCTTTAGGGGCAGTGGCTAAGCCTGTCGCTGAGCTCTCTGTCCCTGCAAGGAGGTTATCAACCCCATGGCAAAGGCAGCAGAATGGGAGTTGTAGCAAAGGCTCAGCTGCTACAGTTTGCAGCCTGGCATATTAACTCAACCCACCATCAGTTTCAGTTTATGTTAATATACTAGGTTGTGAACTGCAATGTCAAAAGAGAAGAGACAACACCTGCTTTGCCACTGTTGCTCTGGGGGAAGTAATCTCAAGAAGAAAGACAGGGTGGGCAGGGGGATAGTAACTTCTTTGGCCAAGAGAAATAAAGCTAAACCAGATCATAATTCAGAGACCAGTATACTTACAGCAAGCTAGCACTTAGCACAGCTGCCTTGCAGGTGAAGAAAAGAAATATCTAAACTACTTGTTTGCTCAGCTCCGGTAGTAGTGCTCAAGACGAAAAAAAAGCTATAAATAAATTTGTGTAACAAAGAGAAAATCTTAAATAACCATAGAATCCTAATCTGAACAACCTTATTGCTCAAATATCTGACAAAAAAGAGGGAAAAGTAGACAGTTCAGATGTTATTCTCAAAGGTCAGAGAAAGGTGAAGGAGATTTCACAGAAGATGTGGATTTAACTTTAAACTACAAATTGTTCACTTCTAAAATTCCCTTGAGAAATCATGTAATGTAAAAACTGCAGTTAAAAAAAAACCCACTATTTTTTTGAGATTTTAAATAGTTGGAAAAAATTATAATCTATTTTTTTAGATATTTCTTTATAAATAAAACATAAATCAGTTTTCGAAGTGTGACTTGCAAATGCTAAAACATACCTGAAATCAGCTGTATACATTCTCTGTATTTGAATGCTGCTATTCCACGAAAAGTGGAGTTGTATTGTTGGCATATCAAGATAGTCCCATTGGCTACTGATAGACCTCATATTGTCCTATACTGCAAAGAAAGCTTCTGATTTCAGTTATATGTTGTTCATTGTAAGTAAGTGCTGTCTGCTTTCACCACAGTAGATGAAGGATAACCAGGTCAACAGTTACACCATCTACTGCTTTCACCACAATAGATGAAGGATAACCAGGTCAACAGTTACACCAGCATAAGGAGGAGAAAATCAGACCCAGGGCCACAGTAAGAAAAGAAGTTATTAGTGATCTAACAGTGAATCAGCCTCTCTCTTTTTGATTATTTTCTTTTGGGTGGGTTATAGTTATGCCCTGCATTAATATTTTTGCTTAGTTTCCTAGAAAATACAAATTAAAATAAAAAAAGCAATTTAAATTACTTTGAGTTTTTCTTCATCTACCAGACGAATGTATATACCTCAGAAACTAATATAACTCTTTGATGGGAATTGCTTATTTTCTGGTGACAGCTTTTTAGTGAAAAAGATAGAAATCAGATTGAATTTCGACAGTGAGAAATTGAGAGCTTGTTCTACCAGCAGGAGTCTCAAGGCCTCTAATTTTACCTCTGTGAGCAAAGATGAACCAAGAATATCAGCAACCTACTTTCCTGCCAGAGAAAGAAAGCACAGCATCCTAAAAGTCACACCGACAACCTGAAACTGAGATTTGTCTAAACTTCAGTGATTTTACATTGGTTTAAATATGGCAATACATAAACACAGTAGAGATACTGGACTTTATTATTAGGGACCCAATAGTGTGGTACATTACAGTGAAATAAGGCAGACTCACATGCACATCTTGTCTTTGCTCACACAGGTGGGGGTCAAGTGTTGCTCTCCCTCATGATCCCAAATCCCAGTCGTGCATCAATCTCGTCACCACTGAGAGTGTGACCATACAGCACTGGGAGCAGGGCTTTAGTGCTTGTAGAGAATTTCTGCTGGCTATCACTGTCTCTGTTGAGACCTTTAGGTTATTGATATCAAATGAATGTCTTCAATGAAGTTAATAAGTGTCCATATCAACACTGCTATTGACTTCAGCTACATAGAATTAGAATGAGATAATCAAAATACAAATATCAGAATGCTTTGTCTTCTTTTCAGTGTATTGCAGCATTTTTCTGCTTTGTCCATTTATGTGTTATATTCTGTGTAATCCAACATTGTCTTTTGTCGCTGCAATATATCATCATAATGCTTCTTCCTATGCAGCAGCATCATGAACCATATCAGGCTAATTCTTTTCCATCACATCATATTCTGTTGTGTCCTAATGCTACTACTTCATGCTCAGTTCTTTCCTTTTGGTAGTTTTGCTGTATCATCTTTCATCTTTCTCATATTGTTTTACTTCCTTTCATCTTGTAGTTTTTTCTGTCAAATCATTGTGTCACCTCAGCAATCAGATACTGGTCTGTCATGGTTGCTTTGCAGCATGTTTCCACCTGAAAAAAAAAAATCATGTAATCTAATCTTCTTACCAATTTGTCCTGGTTTCGGCAGGGATAGAGTTAATTTCCTTTCTAGTAGCTGGTACAGTGCTGTGTTTTGGATTTAGGGTGAGAACAATGTTGATAACACACCGATGTTTTAGTTGTTGCTAGGTAGTGTTTATACTAGTCAAGGACTTTCCCGCTTCCCATGCCCTACCGACTGAGAAGGCTGGAGGTTCACAAGAAGCTGGGAGGGGGCACAGCCAGGACAGCTGACCCCAACTGGCCAGAGGGATATTCCATACCATGTGACGTCGTGCTCAGTATATAAAGCTGGGGGAAGAAGAAGGAAGGGGGGGACGTTTGGAGTGATGGAGTTTGTCTTCCCAAGTAACAGTTACGCATGATGGAGCCCTGCTTTCCTGGAGATGGCTGCCTGCCCATGTGAAGTAGTGAATGAATTCTTTGTTTTGCTTTGCTTGTGTGCGCGGCTTTTGCTTTACCTATTAAACTGTCTTTATCTCAACCCACGAGTTTTCTGACTTTTACCCTTCCGATTCTCTCCCCCATCCCAGCAGGGGGGAGTGAGCGAGCGGCTGCGTCGTGCTCAGTTGCCAACTGAGGTTGAACCACGACACAATTTATGGTAAAATAGTACATTTTCTCCTTGTGATGGAGTGCTAATTTTTTGTTTTGGCATCAAAAAGGTATTTTTTGATCATAAAAACCCTGAGAAAAATAAAATAATGATCCCAAGTACTGTATAACAGGGAGAAACATAAGGATTTCTCTTTCTTTCACAGTTTCTATTTTACAGACTTCACTAGAGATTAGCTACTTTTAAAAAGCCTTTATGTAACTCAGGAGCAAAATTTTCATCTCCAGAGGTGAGTTACACAAAGCTGAATCCAGTAAAGAACTGTGGCTCCGACCAGTTGGGCCTCCCAGGGAATATGGAAGAGACCTAATTCTGGATCATGATTGTGCTTAAATGTAGCTTTGAACAGGCCAACCATGTCTGGGGGCCCCAAAGCCAGGGCTGTTGTCGATAAATTAGGTTACTGGGGATTTTTATGTAATGAAGCCTTATGTAGGGAACCACAGAAGTTGGCAAATAAACTAGCAAACATTGTGGTGGCAGATTAAAACGTTACTGCCTTTCGTTGTCTTTCCCATCCTTCTGCAGCAGTTTTTTCCCCTGCAGTAGAGGGGAGTGTATATCCTCATGTTAGCATGCCGTTTTCTTTGGTGAGGGGTCTTACAAGCTGGAGACATTCAAGTTGTGCTCATTAGAGAGGTTGCCATCTGCACCTGTCCTTGATTTTCCTCTGGAAGTTACAGCCCCATGACAGAGGTGGCTGAATGAATGTAAATGTGCTCCTTACCAACCGCTGGATTAATTTACACTAAAATACAGAAGTCTGTGAACTACAGTAGCTGAGAAATTAGGCGAGCTACCTATTGTGTTGTCTACAAAGTCAGTAGTCCCTGGAAGACAAAAGTTGTGGATATTAAGCTCTTAAATCCAGCCATAAAGCTGATGAGACAGAGCCTTTAAGCACCAGTAAACTGGCTGTGGAGGAGCTGAGTAGCAGGCAGAGCTGAGTGGACATCCCATGGTGTCCCAGTGTTGCAGTAGGGACATAAACTTTTAGTCAGAGAAGCAATAGCAGCTTAAACCACCTTTGGAAAGTTTCATCAAGGGTTACTTGCTATCTATACTCCCTCTGCCCTGTTTGGGGAGATACAGGTGCCTCAGAAAGCAAGCTGAATTGTTCAGCATCAAGCTCCATGGTACCACTCCAGATGATAGCAGCAGCAAATTGGGTTCCAAATTTACAAACTTAGTACACTAACTTAAATCAAAGTCAGCCTTGTTCTGCAGACAGGTTTTCCCATGTTCTCACACCTCTACTTTTAATTAAAATGCTGACAATCAGGGATAAGGGGAACAAAATACAAAGGTAATCATGTACAGAAAAACATATTTCACCAGAGCATAAGCTATTAGCACTTTCTCGGCTATCTGATCATCTGACAGGCTTAAGGGTAAAAGTGATGTGAATTTCAAATCTCTCACTGCTCCCGGAGGAGGCTCTGTCTCATACAGTTTGTAGTGAAGTGAGACAGTGGAATGCAAAAGTGAAGGAAAGGAAAAGACATAATGCAGCAGGATGTATAAACGTAGAAACAGGGCCAAATTCAACCCTCTTTTAGTGCCATTGACTTCAGTGCATTCAGTGGCTTATGAACATCAGTCGCAAAATGGCATAATCCCCGACCTGAACTAGCATTTGTCATATCTGTATGTTTAGCTCTGTAGGACTCAATCCATTCAGGAAATAAGGCAGATGTCTAATGTTGAACAGACAAGCATTTTCATTGAAGTCAAAACAATTACAATTAGATGTTCACCAGAATCCCTTGCTGAATCAGGACCCAAGTGGAGTAGCTTGTTTCAGATGGTTACCAAATGCCTGGCCACATTGCAAACCATTCTTTTTTACCAAGACACTCCAAGCTGGCTATGCACTTCCTCTCTCGGGTCACTTTTTCGCACTCCATACCTGCATATGACTTCTATTTTTCCCCACCTTCACTTAGGTATACTTCTGTCACTATTCTGGCAAGTCTAGTTACCATGCATGGGCATCCCTTAAGAGGTCATGTGCCCAGTTGCTTTCCATCACTTCTCTTCAAATGTAGAAGTTCTCATGTGTCATGGTTTAACCCCAGTTGGCAACTGAGCACCACGCAGTCGCTCGCTCACCCCCCCACCCCCCGTGGGATGGGGGAGAGAATCAGAAGGGTAAAAGTGAGAAAACTCGTGGGTTGAGATAAAAACAGTTTAATAGGTAGAGCAACAGTCGCGCACGCAAGCAAAGCAAAACAAAGGAATTAATTCACTCCTTCCCATGGGAAGGCAGGTGTTCAGCCATCTCCAGGAAAGCAGGGCTCCCTCACGCGTAACGGTTACTTGGGAAGACAAACGCCACCACTCCAAACGTCCCCCCCCTTCCTTCTTCTTTCCCCAGCTTTATATACTGAGCATGACGTCACATGGTATGGAATATCCCGTTGGCCAGTTGGGGTCAGCTGTCCTGGCTGTGCCCCCTCCAGCTTCTTGTGTCCCTCCAGCCTTCTCAGTCGGTAGAGCATGGGAAGCGGGAAAGTCCTTGACTAGTATAAACACTACCTAGCAACAACTAAAAACATCGATGTGTTATCAACATTGTTCTCACCCTAAATCCAAAACACAGCACTGTACCAGCTACTAGGAAGGAAATTAACTCTATCCCTGCTGAAACCAGGACATCATGCAAGAACAAAAAGATGATTTTATGCCCAGGAAAGTTGCAGTCTAAAGAATGAAATGAGAGCTAACAGAAGAATACCGACTGCTGGAAGAAAATGGTATTGAAAATTATACTTACCAGCATGACAGGCAGCTGGCTCAATGCACTACAGCCTGTCCTTCAACAAGCTTTTCATAGGCTTTGAGAAGTGGAAATGTCCTAAGGAGGAAGGATTATACAATAGTTTTATGTGTATTTACAGTGAACTCTTACCAAGTGTGAGGGTAGCATGAACTCCTTCAGTAATAGGATTTAGCACAATTTTAGGGTTTTATTTTTCTGGAAGCTTCTTACACATAGCCCAAGGATGTGGTGCTTGCATCATCCAGAGAGTACATCAGACTAGACTGAGCATAGGTCAAACATAATTGCAGTTCTCGTGTTTGCTCCCTGCCCTCGTGTCACTAGTTAACTAGGATTTTCTCCATGTGGAAATAATTTCCACATCTTTGCTCCTGAAACAAATTGAAACAATGTATTAATCCCATCTCTTTTTTGCTTAGAGTATCTGCAGCCTATTTACCTTTTATTACAATTGTAAAGGTAACCTAGTAATTCCAAACAGACACACTTGGGATATTATAACTGGTTTTGCTCTGTTCCTGGCTAATGTGCACATTTGGGCATACTTGTGACTCTTGACCCTTAATGTTTGCCACAGAGTTTGTTGCATGTCTTCTGCACGTCGAATATGAGAAATAAATTTCTTGCAACATGCTGTCTTTCTTCTCTTGCCTCCCTCCCATCCAAAGCTTTTTGCTTGCATACAAAAGGCCCACTGACTTTTGTAAATTGTACATTGCACTCTCCTAGATTCCAGCGGCAGTGTATTGCTCTGTCTTTCCTTTATGCACATCTCTATTACATCTTGATTTGCAAAGGATACACATGATTGAAATAAAGACAAAAGGTACTTCCATTATGCTTGTCCTTTTATGATATAGCTTGTATAATGTCAAATGGGAAAGCACAAGAGGTTAGCTGTAAGTCTGTAAGCAGGGTAGCTCCCTTTTTTTATGTTCATCATTTTTCATGCCCTGTAGTTTAGGACCTGTCTTTAGAAGGAGGGTGGATGGGATGAACTCTTTAAAAAGGCTGGTGTATCAAATGATATTTATCATAAAATAGCTCAGGTTTATGTCATTTATAGCTGTAATTTAATTATACCTAATAGGTTTCCCTAACTGTGATATTGACTATTTTACAGGAATCAGAATGAGTCTTTTGATCATCTGTGGGTACAGCTTCACTAATAAGCATAAATCAAAATGTCTTAGATCAACTTTGTACCCCTAAGGCATAATGTAAATGATGAAGGGATGGAACTTCATTTTGTCATATTCTCTTCAAATATCAAGTTATATTAAAGAAAACACTTTTCTCAATCACAGGTGCATGTACGAAGAATGAGTGACAACTTGATGTCATCTCTTTGATAAGTCTACTCCCTTGGCATTTTTAGATGTACTTTCATAAATGAGCTTCAATTTGTCTTGCACAGAGTGGAGCTGTATCTCACTGTCTGCAAAGCTGTATTTAAAAATGTGCTTACTACTCCATAATTCACAAAGGAGTGGGGAAGGTAAAGAAAAAAAATATTATTCTTGTATTTTGCTAGAGACCAACAGGGAAATGTGCATATTTGTTCCTAAAAGTCAAAGCACTACAGGGAGGAAGGCAAACGTGAAGTCTGTGCCGTTCCACCACCAATCTGGCAATTTGTTATATGATGTTTTTACATGCCACTACTCAGGGGATGATCCTGCAATACCAGAATCTCTCTGCCTGCCAAAAGAAAAAGGCAAGTAGAAAATATTTAATAGCTAGAGCAAGTATTTTGTATAGCAGGGTGTGTCTCTTTGCACGCTTAAGACAACCACAGATACATGCATAGTTTGAGACAAATGTACGGTCTGGATTTTATTTGCACAGGGGATATTTCAAAACTATACCACGTAGTTGAAAAAAATAATATAAGGATTTTTGATACTGTAAGGATAGGACCTTCTTTTAACACTAAGGGAAGGTCATATAAGTAATATATTAGATAAGTTTGTATTTATGTTTTATATTGCATATATAATATATATATATCAAATAGTATAAGTAATACAACATGAGTCAGATCTTCATCTGATACAAATTGTCAACTTCCATCTGACATCTTCTAGGGCTTTTAAAGATTTACATCCACTGAGAATCTGCCCCATTCAGCTTTTGAAATGACCAAATATAGCAGCTTCTATAGCATCTGTAGAATCAGACCCATCATTTCTCAGTCATTTGAATCTGACAACAGTTGCCTACCATTATTGTTTCTTTGAATTCTAATCTGACATCGATCCTAGCTGGAAATGTATTGCCTCATTTACTTTTCTTGTTCTCCCCCCTTCCATTTACTTCTAAATAACCTTTTTCTTTAGATGATTTTCATGAAATTGCCACTAAAAAGAGTCCCGTTTGAGCTGCCTCATTTGAAAACTGTAAGATAGTGCAAGACATCTGAAGGTGTCATTGTAACACATGAAAAACACTTCAGCTAGCACGTAAACACTATCAAGTAAAATTTGAACTGAAGTTATAAGCTAGGCTGAAATGATATTTTGTTAATAATTGTCAAATATTCCACAAATAGCACAATTCTAAATAGCACTATTCTGAACAATGAGAGCACCGCATAACATGCTGAATTTTTAAACAGAGCCAAACAGAATATGGAATTTCTATTTGGGAAATGTGGACATCTTGAAGTTCAATTTTGTTCAGAAATTGAACAGATAACTTTCCTACAAAAGGAAAATTCTACATAGCAGCTTCAAAAAGTCGTGTGCATTTCAAACTGAAAGGTTTAGGTTTAAAATTGTCTTTTTATTTTTTATTATTTTGATGTCATAGTCTGGTTAAGGAAATGACAGCGTATGGGAGAATTTGCTAAGAACAAAAGCATCATCAGAGACTTTGCTGGTTTCTTTATCAGATAACAGAGAAGGAGCTGTTTTCCATATCCTTATATAGGATATAGTGTTACATTTTGTACTGCTGACAGGTCATGAAATAACATGAATGAAAATACAGAATATTTTAAATTAAACTTTAATGTTGAAATAAATATTGAATTTTGATGAACCAGTTGAAGTTTTTTACAAGAAATTTTAATGACCAATGTTTAATAAGACATTTTAATAAGAAATAAAAATAAGTAAAGCTCCATTTAACTGATATTTTCCAACAGAAGATTATTTTGTTGGAAGTATTAAACCGATTCATTTGCTTATAATGTAAGGATACATTTATATTCAATCTATGTCAAGCAGGCAGTGCATTGCTGTTACAATATCCACTGTCGTCTTTGGCAAATATTTTGCTCAGTAATCCTGCTTCTAACATTATTATTTATGCTATGACATCACCCATAGATACAACCAAGATCAACCCCCCCTTCTCTTAGAGCCCCTGTTGAGTTATGGAAGAGACAGTTCCAGCTCCAAAGAGCTTGCAGCGTAGCTAGATGAGATAGAGAGGGAAATACAGAAAGTATGGAAAGACAGTAAGGGAAATATGAGTAAATGAGTAAAACAAACCAAGTGACCTGACTCTGCCCTATACCATTTCTAGACATCCATGTTCCCTCTTAATCCAGTTTTGCAAATTACTTACTTTTTAAAAATTAAGTTGATTCCCTATACAGGCAAGAAAACTCTCTTTTCTGCATGGGTTAGCAAGATCTACAGTCCAACCCTACGAGAGTAAACATGCTACTTGCTTAATTACAAACAGGGGATAGGCAAAGCTTCGTCTTGTGTACATACCTCATGTTGCCCTTCAAGGTCTCTGATGTAACAGTGGAGGGCGATAAAGTAGGAGGAATGATGCAGTTTCTTTTTGGTCTGGCTAGAAATAAAAGACAAATGCCTTAAGAGTTATTCATCAAGAATAAGGAGGAAAGAAAGTAAACACATGACAAAAATCTTGGGAACATCACTGTTTCCCAAGACTGCTCCTGATAAGGACCGTCTCACATACCCCCATACAGGCACACAACACAGACACTCTCTTGGCTCGGGGCTGCGCTTCCAGATACAGTGGAGCTGTTTCCTTGGTGAACTGCCACAAAAGATTCTTTTCTTGTTTTTCTTTCTTTTCGTGATAGCCCAAATTGAATACTTGCCTTGCCTTGTATCTGTCATGTTAGCTTTTTAGATAGTACATGTTATATTCTATACTCCAGTGATCTGCTGTCCTTCTGTACGAGTTTGCAAGGCTTATCAAGTGCCTCTAATGGTGGTGGCCTGAGGGAAAACAGTATACAGTTTGCTTTTACATTTCTTCTCAACTTTAAAAATGTGGGACATATTAATAGTACAAAGAACAGTTCCCCACTGCTTTGATCTCTACAATATTGCTGCTCTTTCAGCCTCCATGTCACTACTGATGCCATGTTACATTACAATTTTCATTATTGTTGCTTCCAGCCCATAGTCCATATTCTTTTCCCATCTTATTGTCTGCTTTAACCCCAGCTGTGGCTGGTCTTCCCTGGAGGAGAAAGGGGAGTGAGAGGATTGGATCTGCTGCAGCAGGATCCCCTGAGAGTTGTGAGTGATTGAGGGGCTGTATCAAACCTCCTGGGACTCTTGAGCAAATTTATTTTCAAAGACAGTTGTTGATCAACAACATTGATCATATGTTGAGCATAAGCTGCCATCCCCCCTGGAAAAGCCTCAGAGACATATTCCCTCCTTGCTTCTCCTTTGCTTCAGGGCAGTAGTAATTTGCTGTAAACCAAAGGCAGCAACAAATTACACTATACTGATGGCAGGTCGGTTTGCCTGCCCATCATGTAAGATGGAAGAGAAAGCACAGCAATAACTCCTGTGGCTTCTCAGGATATGCAGGAGGAGTATCACACTATAAAACTCACTGATCTTGCATACCGATGTTCCACATGGTTGACATTGGAGGTGAAGGGGGGAGGAACCTTAATTTTATTTGTCCCTGACTCAGCATGGAGTCAAAGTCATTATATAGTTTGAAATGTCCGGGTTTAGTGACAGGTTACTAGATGCTCTGGGAATTGTTTTCTGCTTTCTTATATAAAGGAACATCCAGCAAGAGGACATAGACCTGATCTGAATTTATTCTGTTACTATATGATTAACACCAATTCAAACATTGTAAAAAGCATTCTAATAAAGTGTTTTTTATTTAGAAGCGCTTAACAATTTACAGTAAATCACAAACTAAGACATGATGCTACAGTTTTTGTAGGTGTGTATGTGTCTCTGCACACAGATTCACACCACTTGTAAACTATGAGATACTGGCATTAGACACACCACGCAAAGTTGATTATAAAGAAAAGTAGGTTCCTGTTGTTAATTAAGTAAATCCATAAATAAATAAAAGACAGCAGTACTATGACAGGCAAATTGTTCTTCAGCTCCTGAATAAGATATTATTCAGGGAAAAGAACTGACAAATATGATACAAGTATAGAATCATAGAATCATAGAATCGTTTAGGTTGGAAAAGACCCTTAAGATCATCGAGTCCAAACATAAACCTAACACTACCAAGTCCACCACTAAACCATGTCCCTAAACACCACGCCTACATGTCTTTTAAATACCTCCAGGGATGGTGACTCCACCACTTCCCAGGGCAGCTTGTTCCAATGCTTGACAACCCTTTCGGTGAAGAAGTTTTTCCTAATATCCAAACTAAACCTCCCCTGGAGCAACTTGAGGCCATTTCATAGAATCATAGAATCATAGAATCACAGCCTTCTTTCAGGTAGTTGTAGAGCATGATAAGGTCTCCCCTGAGCCTCCTTTTCTCCATGCTAAACAACCCCAGTTCCCTCAGCCACTCTTCATAAGAATCATAGAATCATATAATATGTCCTCTCATTAAAAAGTGCTTTTAATATACAATGAACAGGGAAAAGTAACTTAAAATGTTATCTCATATCTTTATGGAAAGCTGTACTTCCTTTCTGAGAAAATGAGCAATGTTACCTAAAGAACAGAGCACTCAGTTGGACAAAGCAGCCTGGGTTTTGTCCTGGGTTTTGTTTCTGTCCTGGGTTTTGGACATGGTCAGGTTATCATCTGTAATAGTGGTAATTGCACCTGCACTGCAAAGCATTCAGAGGTCCATCTTTAGATTACATTGCAGCTAGGTGAAATTATTATTTTTCTGCAAGGTAATATATTTTTCATTGTCTGTAGTGCAAATTGTCTCACACACTAAAAAGGGAAAACAAAGTTGTTTGCCAGTGTCTGACTCTGCTGAGAAACCTTATTTAAGGAAAATAAAGTTGTGTCAGACAGGTGAAGGACTCTCCCAAGCTATTAATTCATTTTGAATAATTCATTAGCTAACACTCTTAAACTCTGATAGTCCCAGGTAAATTCCAGAGAGCGGTTTTGTGGTCCCTCAGCCATGCTCCTCATCAAATGCATTAAGGTTTACATAGTAAGAGGATGTGTGAGTGTTTTTAAAGAGATATTTATTCTGGAACTTGTAATCAGTGCACAGTGTCTAATTCTGTGATGAAAGTGAATGCGTATGGTAATAGAGTGCATTCTGTATGGAATGGCAGCGGACACTGATGTATGGCTCCTGTTGATAAGTAAGTTAATGCGTCTTCTTCCATTTGAAAGTGTACTGTAGTTTTTGCTTGGCACTCAGATTTCTGAAGTTTAATACAGTATTGAGGAAAAAGCCTTTTATCAGCCCAGTGTACCCCAGTACATCAGCGGGCAATGCAGAGTCAGTCTTACCCGGTGTAAACTGATGTATATTCACTGAAGTCAATTAATTTATATGCATTGTGAGCCAACTGTTAGCAAAAGTCTTGCTGAGTTACAATGAAGGAGGATCAGTCTTTCAAAATGCAAGAGAGAGATGTGAATACAACAGTCTGTTTAACAACAGAATTTACCTTCCAAATTCTCAGAGGGATTAATATGCTGCAAACATATTGCCCAAAAGCACCCTCTCCCTCTAATATCATTACAGGAAAACTGAATAAGTTGCAGTCACTATTTTTCCTAACTTCTTATTGAACCTAAAATGGTCATTGAATTAAAGTTTAACAAATAGATCTTTTTAAAACTAAATTAATAAACTTCCTTATTTCTCAAATATCTAAGTTCATAGCCTTTACTTAATGATGATGCACTTGATTAAATAAAATGAAAGAAAAATGAAAGTTCTTTCAGACATTAAAATGAATAATGAGTTTAGACTTAATCCAAAAGCAATTTAACTTTAAACATTCATATGAAATTAAATGAGCCATTGAATTTGCTATATAAGCAAGCATTAATCTTATCAATCTATGAAGACTGGAATGTTATACAGTGACCCATTAATTTCAAAGTCTAATACAAGGTCTGTTTAATGCCTGCAGTCTATTAAAAAGTCTGATCTTACAATATAACTGCTTTTTCATAAAAGTTTAAACCCCAATTCATTCTTTTATTGCTTTGATCATTTGATAATCTGTTGTGACAAGATTATGACTTCAAAAAAATCCTAAAATATATAATTTCTTTGCATCTGCAATTGCTCCAAGTTTGAACTTTAACACCAACAAAGGATTTATTAGAAAATCTAAGGATTTGAACAGTTACTATACTGGTGCATATGTTTGCTGTAATAAATGTTCAACCAAAAAATAGTCTTTTTTTTATCAGATGCTATTTAGACTAACAATCTTACCTATATTCTGAACAATATCTTTTCCAACTTGGTGGAGAGAACTGTGGCACAAAAAACCCACTGCTTATTCAAAACATCTCTAAAAGAAAAAAGAAGGTTTTCATTATGACAGATGCCTTTGGTGTGTTTTATTTCTATTTGTAATATATGTGTTGACAAGAGTGCTTTGTGCAAGCATGGATACAGACCAGAAATTTTGCTTTCAAGATTTCTTTACAACAGTGCAAGTCATGTTGATTTGAAAAAATAAAAAAAAAATAGTTTTTGAAAACTGCCCTTTTTACTTAATGAGATGATTCAATAACAGAATTTAATGGCACTATATGTTAGCTCCTCTCATGGAAGGTCATGGTTTGTAATTTCTGTTTCTAATCAGTAGTTGCTTCTACAAAAACCAATCAGAGGGAAAGGTTGATATTTAAATATGTTTATGTTACTAAACAGGTGTTCCTGTTTGACATACTGTACCTAATTCTACCTAATTTTCATAAATCTAAGGTCAATGAGAAATTACTCTTCTTAAAATAAGACAAAAACCATTCCAGCGTGGCTGTTAAATGTAAAGAATAATAAGTAGCTTGATGAGTACCCTTTTTTTTGCTATGTTCCTTGAGCGTACACTTTAGAAATGTCTCCAAAATTCAACCGTTTTTTTCTGTGTAGGAGTATACTTTCATTGCCTGTAATACCTTCCTTGACTTATATCTGCTTGCAGAAGTCTGTGAAATATGGTTCTAGTGGTACTGTATCCTTGTACAAATAAATGAGTTAGTTACTAACTTCTAAGAGTCTCAACATTTTGGTCCTGTGCACTAATTAGGAATGCAAAGGTATGAGCAGATTACTTGTGTAAACTCATGGAGCTCATTGGAGCATTTCCCAATTTACACTGGAGACTGTGTTAAAATCATCTGACCTACTAAATGGTAACATATTCCTTTCCAAATATATTTTCTTGCATTAAGAACAAAGGGGTCATATTTCAAGGGACAGAAGGACCAAATAAAAGGCTGCTAGCATATTTTTGTGTTACAGTACAACAGTTTGAAGAAGAAGTAATACTCTGGTAATTACTCAAGCAGTAGCTGAACTCAAGTAATTACACATATAATTACAAAATCACTGATTTTCCTAAGAATATTCATGTCAGGATGTTACTCAAGAGACTTCAGGCATCTTTTATTCCTGATCAGCCAAATAAAGTTAGGTGAAAGGAAACTTCACACTATGACACAGAAGAGGGTGGTAATAGGATTGTTCCTTTGAATGAGTTCCTGAGCAGTCCTGCACTATCCTGCAGAGAGATGGGAGGCGTCAGCAGGAGTAAGCCTTAACAGTGGGAAGTGACTGGAACACTTCTGAGTCTGTCAAGGCTGGCTCTAATCATCTGTCCCGTCTCTCATAATCTTATCCATGGTTATGTCGGAAGGCATTTAGGATGCAACCAACTGTGGCAGTACAGTACCCTCAGCTGCAAGCTATCTCTAAAAGGGACTTTTGTCTCTGATTTCTAAGAGGTGGTATATCAGGAACTGATTCATCAGAAAATCTCCCCTGAGGTATTTTTTAAGTGTTCATTGAAAATATTTTTGAAATTTTATTGGAATTTATATGGTACATTTTTATCATACCTAAATGCTTTGAAAGATGGTTAATTTTGTTGAATTTTTGTTTTGGGAATAATAGAGGCATGTGCTGGTGAAGCACTTTTTGACTTGCCCAGCTTTTATATTTTCTAACAAAATATTTTTATTCTTCACTTCAAATGTCTTTCTGTTTTGTAATCTACACTAAAGTGCAGTTGCAACCAAATGAAGCATTTTGATTTTTGTCAAAATAAAATCTGTCAATAGCTGGCCTGAGACAGTATTTTGGTTTGTTACAGTTGGAATCTTCTTTCATGGAGAGTTTTGAAGTGATAGGATTTGCTTCCCGATGGGCATGAAAACAGTTTTGAAATTACAAATTCTTTAGAAAAATGAAAATGCCATTCTTGTCACAGCTCTGGTGCTTTCTGAGTTGTTCCCTGTTCACTTGCCACATGATAAAAATAGGATGTTGAGAACATTTGCCACAAGTAAATGCTAAATGTAAGCAGAGCAGATTTCCTTCATGCAGTTCTGCTTCAATTAATATTGTACCCTGATATGGACTGGCATCAACATCACCATCATCAGTCAGAACTCTCATAATTAGTTTAGAGTAATTAAAAGCCTGACAAAGAAGCAAACTTCAAAACAACCCACCCCACCTTGGTTATGTTTGTCTTCTAAAGAACTGTAATCTAAAAACAGGCCATATCCAGGTTTTTGTTTTGTTTCGGGCATTTGGATACAGGTTCTTGATGCAGACCCTCAGTGAAATACAGGTTACCAGTAAAAGATCTTATTCTCAATCTCATTTTGACTGTTGTATATGAAGAGTAGTAACATGTTGTGTAAGCAACAGGTGATGTAGTGCAACCAAGTGGTAAGTGAAAAAGAAATCTTACATTTGGATTTAGATTCAAGATTTTGATTTTGCAGCCTGCAAAATGATCTTGATCTAGAGTTTCTGTTTTGACCAGTGGCACCGTCACCTCTCACAGCAAATTCCCCAAACAAATACCAGATCTGTGTGTTACTCCCATCTGTCTAATACAGGCTGGTATTACTGCAACTAGAATATAGTATTTGAACTGCAGTGTTCACTTGTATGCCTCAAAAATGACTTCTGAAAGACAGATTGTACCAGCAAGCCTATGCAATGAAACCTATTTTCTGGAGGCATTGTGCAAAATACCAGTTGCAATTTGCCTGAGGCATTGAGCTGGTTCTTTTACATATGAAAGAACTATAAACATACTAAAAACCTACAGTTTTATCATATTCTCTTAACCTGGTGGAGAAGTTATTACTTATTTGGTTTGTATCCTCTCTTTCTGAAAAACGCTGCAGGCAGAGTTAACAGCCAATGTCCTGTGGTCCACAGAGTTGGGAATCCCTTTTTAGAGTGATTCTTTGTGGTGCATCATCAACATCTCACAGAAAGATCACAGGAGGGCTCCTGCTCCAACCTCTGAATTCAGACCAGGGCTGTCTTGAGAACTTCCACATTTGGAGACTCCCACAGCCTTATTTGACTCCTGTTGCAGTGCTTAATTATCCTTGTTATGATTTTTTCTTTCTTGTATCAGGTCAGAACTATTTATGAACATGGCAACTATGTCATGTTCAGGAAAAATATTTCCAGACCAATATTAATAAGCAAGGACTGCCCTAAAATACAAAAGAGTAACAAAGGATGGAACAGTCTTCCCCACTACCACCTATAGGATTCTGAATAGTAATACTACTTGTCTGGAAAATAGTACCATTGCATCACGTAACCAAAGCCGAGTTCGGGACCTAGCCTGTCATTTTCAGATCCCAAGATATCACGGTCACAGCCCATCTGCATTTCTTCAGTGTGAATGACGTTAAAGGTGGTGATTCTTTTCCCTCATGACTTGATCATACTACATAAACTGTTGAAGTAGGACAAGTACCTAACAAAACTTGTTCCCCAACACATGCCACAGCAAGAAAACATTTTTAAAATTGTTTGTATAGTTTTAACTATTAGGTTTTGGTTATAATAATATTTTTCAGACCCATTCCTATTTACTTCCATAAATGTATTTGCATAGCACACAAATTTGACAGATAGATTTAGGGAGTTCACTTTGCTGTGCAAAGAAAATGCATGCACATCATAAAAACCAGGCTTTTTAGAGAAGCACTAAAATGAGATATTTTTCTAAATAATTGATTTCTAAACCAACAATTGAACTCTCCTAATAATTACTTTGAATACAGGAGATAAGGTTCAGTTACTGTCTATGCTAGTTGATAACGTAAAAAACTTAATGGAAGATGGTCTTTCTAATAAGAAAAGTGAGAATTATAAGCAATGAAACCCAGCATGGGATGTGATTATCGTGAGACAATAATATCCTTGGGCATTTTGCTGTATAAAAGCTGAGTGCTCCCCATAAATATGTGTATTTCATAATAACCACACCCCTACGAATCGCCCGATTGATACAGAGTTTTGATTCTTTTTTTAGATTTAAATAGAGATACATCATTTTAGTAAATTTCTTTGGGCTTGAATATTGTAGCTGTGAGATTAATAGAGTTCTGTGTAGGAGATGCTAATTGCTTTATTTCTAATAGGTGATATTTAGACCTTCACACCTCCATTTTCAGGGAAGTAAAATGGTGGTGGGCATCCCGGTGGGATAAAATGAATCAATCCTTTCTGAAAAATGAACAATCAATTAGAATTAGAATTGTGCTAGTGCCGATGCTGTCTCTCATTTCTTATTTCATTAGTTACATTGCCGATACGAGTAAGTTAACTCTCTTGGAAAGGTTGCAAACAAAGTGGCATTTTTTCTCAAGTTAGTTCCCAAACTATGGCACAATTGGCTAATACCAAAAGCCTGTTGAGACTTTTTAGGAGGCACAGAGCATTATGAAGTGCTTTTAGGAGGAATATAGTTTAAACATTACCCTCATGTACATCACCCATCATCCTTTGTCTTTTTTATTCATTTTTTAATGTGTTGTCCTATCTGACCTGCCCCTTTCAATCTTACATCATCCTCCATTTTCACAAACCACTCCAAGCTTTCCCTTCACCTGCATTAGACTAAGGGAGTGGTAGTGAGGAACAGATTGTACATCTTTATCCTTTACATAGTGAGGACGAGATGGAAAAATATGGCTTCACAGAGAGAACTTATCCCAGAGTTTCTTCTAAGAAAGGTAGTTCTTCACTCTGAGTAAGGATTATTCAGTCCTTTGACCTGGCCATCCTTTCTGAACTAAGAGAAAGGAAATCTATATTATTTTTAGCAGAAGTCACCCAAGGCAGGAAGGAGAGGCAGTTCTCTACAGCTTACTTTGATAGCATACAAATGATGTGTAGCTTGTGAAGAAACATTTCATGGCTTTTGCTTGAGGGGTTTTTATGGAGGAAGTACTAGTGAGCAGCCCAGGAATTCTTCTTCATTTCTCGAACTAGAACCAACGCTTGAGGCAGAGCCAAGCCCTAGATACAGTCATAGGCGTACAGAGCAAGGTTGCTGAATGATGTGAGCAGCCATTGTCATTTGGAACAACACTGTTTCCCAGATTACTGCATACAGGACTAAAATAACAAGCTGCTTTAAGGGTATTTCCCATATTCCATGACACTAATTTCTCTTCCACTGAGAAGCTGACCTGCCAGATCCCCAACGTCTGCAATTAGGGCACAGAATTCCAACAATATTATATCACAATAGGTATAATTACAGCTGAGTGTAAGTACCTGCTGTCACATTTGTTGCTTTGTGCATATTAATTGGTTAACCTACTGATGGCTGGCCAAATTCTCTCCTTGATCAAAAGGCACACTGAAACACTTAGCAGAGTATTTAAACAATGGACTTTATTAGTACAGCGTCAGTAACTCAGCCCTTCTTAGAGAAAAAAAATCTGTATAAGGAAACACAAAGCATAAATTCTTACTGGAAATCCTTCTGGAATAACAAAGTATATTGGCTGATACATCAATTATTTTTTCACAAAAGCCTGTTTCTAAAAAGAAAGAATGTTATTAAGCACAAAGAAACAGAATTTCTTAAAATTCTTTTTTTCTCTCTTAAGACCAGTATTCTGATCAGTGAAGGGAGATGGAAAGTAGACAATTTAACATTTTTAGAATCTTTCTTATCTTTTGATATATTTATTTTACTATTAATTAGAAAATCCTGAACTGACTGGCGTCCACTCACATGCAAATTAGCATTTTCCCCACCAAGTATATGCAACATGCTTTTAAACTACCAAGGTTTAAAACTTCATTAGCTGTATGTTTTTTGTGCCTGCTTAAAGAGTTCTGGAAGATTAGGTCACCAACCTAGTAGACATATAAAATTATGGTATAGCAATACATGAACGTTTTAGATTGCATAATTTATTATGTATTATAAATGAGCTCAGAACAAAAACTACAAAGAACATTTTATAGATTATCAAAATGATATACAATGTGTGAAAAAGCTGTGTGGAAAATGATGTACAGTGGACCACCTCCTGCTTTCATTGTATATCCATAACATCCATAACATTCTCTTAATAAAAGTTTAATTAGAAATAGGGCCAGTGGAGTTGTTCTAGATTTAGTCACTCTGGTGGAAACACTGATGCACACAGATGTGCAGTAGCGGGGAGTGGCATCTGGCCAATACATCACTTCAGTCACTGTCTCTCAAGTTTAACTTCTGAGGCTATGCTTCTGTTTCTACTGATATCAGGAATTGCTGTTATATACATAACTATGCTGGGGAGGGGGAACACTTTAAAATTGTCTCCAGGCCTTCACTGCTCTTTCTGTTGTAATTTGCTGTTGTGTCATTTTCTAAACTCTACAATATTTCCATGTTCTTCCCATCTGACACTGGTTTCAGTCACCATCTCATACCTATAACTAGTATAAGCTGAAGCATTCAGAGTATTACAACAGGTCCCTAAGAATAATGGTGCTCACCTTAAAAAGAGCAATACTTTCTCATTTATATGTAGCTTACTAATGCTCAAGAACCTATTTGAGTCCATGGCCTGTTTGTGTAACTTCTTCAGTGTAGCAGATAGGTATGTTAATTTCATTTTGATTTTTAAGGATAAACTGTAACAGAAGAATATATTAAGTAAAAGTTATATTAAAAAATATCCCCCTTTGCCACTTGAGGAAATGTTCGAGTTGTCAATTTTATTAATATCATTGAAGAAACTATTTCCTGGGTAAGAATGATAGACATAAGTGACTTTATGGGGGCTCTGCTTTAGCTATGGGAAATTACATTTGCACTCTGGGTTTTCTACACTGATGGAATATGTTCATTTCCAACTGGAAAAAAAAAATTCTAAAGGGGAAAAAAAAAGTTCAGGCTTTCAGGACAACACATATTTGTTCTGTCTGTGTGTAGACAATCTATCAGCTTGGAAATTACACAGCTGTGAACAAAGCCAACCATTTCTCAACAGTGACATTCTCCTATTGTCTCCCAGCAACTTCCCCCAAGCACACACTTTAAAATAAAGCAATGGCACATTGCTCATACACTTTTGGTTTCTTGTGACAAACTTTGTATTGTGCTTAATGGCAAAATATACATGTAAACATGTATAAAAGATTGTCAGTTGCTTTCTTTGTTTAAAGATTGCATAGTTTGTACTTGTCAGGGCTTTCTGCTGTTAGCTTCAATCATGCCCTTCCCACCTTGCCAGTTTTGACTTAGTGGTATGCCTGGGCTAGATAATAGGAGCCATGGGAGTAACTTTATAAAGCCAGGAAATCAAAGGCAGATGTTAAATACAAATTGTACCAATCAAACAGAGCTTACAAAAGAGTAGGATTCACTCCTGTAATTCTGTTTGAACAAATGTGTCAAATACAGGAACGGGTAGAAACACCATTTTCATCAGGTCCCACTCTCATCAGCTGCCCTGCATTTAATCCTTTCCCTGCTCATCAGTGATATTCCTCCATTGTAAAATCACCTCTAAAGACACAATCAAGTTTAATGATCCTTTGCAAAGGGACAGCAAGCTCTGAACTGCCCACCAACAGCTTTAGTGTGGCAATTTCCCTGATGACACCTTCCTGACAGATGACCTTAGAAGCACATTCTGATTTGCTTATGTCCTCTTCCTCATGCCACTCTAATCATGCAGTCAAAACTACAAAATATTCTATGCTTCATAGCTGAAAATACTAGAGAGAGTGGACATGCTCCAGATGGATCCCAAAACCTTCTTGTTAAGGTGACACTTGTATTAGTCTGGCAGAGGAGATTCTGGGAATCAAGGCTGTTCAGAAGCTGTATACACATGTAAGTTGATTTCCCAGTCAGGCTTTCACAAGCCCTGCAACCCACTGTCTTGCAGGGTGCAAACTACTGCAGTGGCTTTCATTTCTAAACACATTTCCCGTCTTCTAGGACAAGATAGAAGGCTCTGCCTACTCAACATGTAATCTAGCCTCCGATTTGGCATTTACTGATTTGCTAGTTTGTCTTCTTTTGTTCTAATAATGTTGGTTTTGCAGCAGGTTATTTATAATGAGAATATTATTTCCCCATAAAACTTAATTTAATAGCTTATTCCAGCAAAGGGTCATAGCTGAACTGACTTAGCTGGCTTTTTACACAGTGATTGAATTAGTGTAGTCTTTAAAGGGCTGGTTTAAAGGCTACCGAAGTCAACAGAAAGATGGGCATTGAGTGTAAACAAAGTCAAGCAGTGAACTTTGCAAACATCTAAATATAATTAAAGTGTTCTGTGTTGGGGTGACTCCACCTGTTACATTTGCAGAATTTCTGAGAATTGTAACTGGGCCTGAGAAAGCTGGATAAAACAGCAACAGCTTTTTGGCTGAAAGGCATTGAAAATGTAGGGGTTTTGCTTAACCTGAAGAACTGGCCTAATATTGAAAAAAAGTACTTGTGATTAGAAACATGAAGACAACAGAAAGACAAATCATGACTGTCAGCTACATTTAGCAAGTGTAATGTCATTTGGGCACTATGTAATAGAAGAAAGCCTAAGCTATTCTACATATGTAGGGCTATAAAAATAAGAATATTGTTGTTTCATGGCATTACATTGCACCCGAAACGTGAGTTAGTATTCCTTTAGTGGTAATAAAAAGAAATTGTAAATCCAATTGGTTTTGGTAATATGAATGTTGCCTGTAAAGCACTTTTGTTCTATTAAAAACATTTACTAAAACAAACAAAAGGAAAATGCTTTTCCATAATGACCATAATAGGAATCTGATTTTGAACTCTCTTACACTAGCATTGCCAAAAATGTAATTTCAGTAATCCCAGTTCTGATTCTACCTTGATTGTCTACAAGTGTAGCTCCGTTTATTTCAGTGGAACCATCTTGTTTTGTCCTCATTGTATAAATTCAAAATCAAGTGAGGCAGAGAATTTGAGAGCTTTATTCAAGCTCATTGAAGTCAATAAGATACTACCCCTTGACATAAAGCAACCCAAATAATTCCAAAATTTGTTCTAATAGGTGATACTAGTTACACCTGTTGTATACCTGCTTAATTTCATTGATTTCAAATGCATTATTGAGTATTAGGCTAATTATTTTTAGTGTGAGGCAAAGCTTTCAAAATCACCATGCGAAAAATAAGTTCAAATGTAACAGAAAACTGTAGTTAAAGAACAGATTTTTCAGTTTTCTTCAATTTAGCATCAGTCCTCATGTGACCTAGTCCTATCACTTAATGCACTTTAAAAATCCACTCTGGTTTCCCAGTGATGAAGGCAAAATAGTATAGAATAGCATAGCATAGCTTTGCCTTAGGTCTGATAAAAGGAAATATGGAGTTTTAAAAACTCTGAAAGTGTTGTGTTGGACACATTGCAATTTTCTTTTTTCCTCATTACTGTTTCAGTCTTAGGGATGCTTATAAACTAAACCAATGATAGCTCTTAACCTTTTAAAAGAAGTAATGTCTATATGAGGAGCATTGCTTCATAGAACAAGGATGTTTAGCTTAAGCCAGATATCAGCAATCTGATTTTTTAGCATTTTATAATAGTGGAAAGGTGTCCCTAATATTAGACATAATTAATAATCACACCAGGACAAATTTGTGATATGCATGATGACAGCCATACAGCGCCTGATCCTGCTGTTATGCTGGAAGAACATGCCATAGTCTCATTAGTTCATGTCATATGAGCTAAGGAGCGTACCTAAGGTATTACAAAGCACTGATCAGCATTTTCAAAGGGAAAGATAGTATACCTGCAAGGTAAAATCTACTCATCTACACATTGCCCATTCTCATTTTAGACCTGTGTAAAACTTGCATAGATTGATGCATCTGCACAGCTGCTCATCATAATGCTTTGGCTATTTCAGTCAGGTATGTAGAAAATATGCCTGAATTTTACTGCTAGGTTTGATGAAAGTTTGATTGAAACATAACATTACAGAAAATCTCCCAGAACAGTAGGACACAATCTCCCAACCTCATATCCTTTCCTACCAACCTCCTGCCTCATCCTCCTATGTTCTTACCCAGATATGCATGTTCCTAAAAGTATGTAGTGTTCTTAAAGGGAAAACTTTTACATCAGAATCTTAACTGTATATAGTAAAAATTAAAGATTTTGACCAATTCCAAATATGTCAGGCTACATTTAGACTGAGATGTTTTCAGAATCACATAGCATTGACCCAGCTTCAGAAGAAGCCAAGTAAGGCAAATGATGTGCGTGTTTACAGCTTCTGCAAACAGCACATAGACATATAAGGTTGATTCTCTGGGCAACTGCATATGTTACCTTCCTAAGCCTTTTGTAGCTTGCCCAGTAGAAGGTCTCTAGATAATGAGGTAGATAACCTTTTCCTCCATCATACAAAGTGTGAATGTTGTTCCTTGCAATTTGATAAAGGTAAACACTAGGTTAGCCTGTCTAACAGAGAAGAATGGGACCTTTGTAACCTGTTCTCCATCTGCAGCTTGCAACTTCTCTTGACTTTGGAAGTTTTTCTTGCACAAGCATCTTGGGATTTTTCCCTTAAACAATGAATTGTACTCTGTTGAATGTCAATTAATGGTACTAGTATTTAAATAATATATGTTCAAATTTTTAAAATTTCAAATCTGTCATGCTGGTGATTCAAGATTTACCTGGCAGATCGTTTAAAGAAATTACTTTTCATGCAGTGATTCATTTAAATTATAAGTACCCATTACTCTGTATTTCATTTTTAACAAGTTCTTCATCCACTCAAAGAAGTACCAGACAGCTCAGGTTGGAAAAATGATTCATCTGGCATATGCAAAGATGGACTCAGTGCAGTTGGGGATTCATAATCAGAGCAGAAACATATTAAGGGTAGGTGTCATATTCCTTGATGTTTGCAAAAACTGTCAGAAGCCTGCATGCATTATGAACTCTTTTTTTGTTACATTACAATCTTTCAGTTCCCAAAGCAATTTATGTGCATATGCAGGACCAGCTCCTGAGCTCTTAACTTGGGTAAGCCCTGTGGATTTCTGCAGCATCTTACCTAAATAAGGACTTCCAGATTCAATCTCTGAAAATAAAAGGAAAAATTCTATGGACTGAATATCTTTTACAGTGAATAATTATTTAGGGAATTCAATATTAAAGATATTGTTTTAGAACTATATGCACCACTGGAATATCAAAACAGGATCTGGCTAAGTAGTATTTGTATTAGCTTAGCATTGCTATTCCTATACACTAAAGAGATAAGTGGTACAGCTTTTCTTTCTTTTCTTTTCCATTCTTTATGCTTCCTCTAAGAATAGCTTCACTCAGAGGGCACTAAGACAAAAGATATTTGTTTTAATCTTTGATAATATGGTCTTTCATGCTGCAGGTTTAAGGGAGTCTAAAACATTAAAGGAAGATTTTGAAAAGTATTTAGCCTCCAAATGATGTTGCTGGGCCTCTGGTGGGGTTTTCAAAAGTGCTGTGACGCCTGACTCTCAATGATTTCTACAAAAGGCCCATCTTCCCTGATTTCTTACTTTCCTTCTGGAAGCCAAGTTCATGCTCTGCAACTTCCGGTTGATGGTAGGGCAGGTCCTGACCTCCTGCCACTGAAAGGGATGAAGGAGCAGAGTAAACCAGAATTATTTTGGATTCGTTGCAAGAAATGCCTGCTGTGATTTTAGTTGCACTTAACAACCTGCAGGATTCATCTTGTGTCAAGGTTCAGGGAAAATAGCAGGCTTATTGTCTGAGGTGGACCAGTAATGAAGTTATTGATAAAAAAAGCAGAATAGAATTTTCATTAAATTTTCAGTCTTCACAATGAAGGATCACAGCCAAACTTCGTAAGTGACTTCTCTGGCCAGGGTCGCAGTGGTAGAAAAATGACCACAAGAGCAATAAATAACCTCATCAAATACTTTTATTTGTAACTGGTTATTGTAATAGTATTACACATGATATAAAAACCTCAGGGGACAGAAGCTTTAAAATTCTGCTGTTGATTAAGTTCAGGCCTGGATTTCTGAGACTTAGTTATCCTTGTTAACATAGTTTCTGGTTTTCCTGTCAGTGACTTCAATGTAACTGTCAGACCATATACTTGTCCATGTAAATCAGCATCTCACTGTTCAAGTTAATGAACTATGCCAATTTTCATTAGCTGAGGATGACTCTTCATAAGTAAAAGCTTACCTAGACTTTTAATTGCTTTGAAGGCCCCCTAGGAGAGGATCAACCACAAAACTCATATAGTACCCTTGCTACCTTTGAGCAGAGCACTTCCCAATCCTCTGTCTTTGGTTTGCTGTTCAGCCATGTGCAATCTGGCCTTAAATTGGCAGCGCGATCCTCATTTTCCCGAAGTGGAGGACTTTTGCAATCAGCTGCTTCTATTTATGTAGACAATAACAGACATGATCAATGAATAACACTTAGGCTCTCTTTTAAGACAGATCTATTTTCAGCTGTTGCACAAAGAACTGCTTGTCACCATCTTTCTGGTGCTTGCCAGGAGTTCAGCATTACCCTACACAGTCAGAAAACAGGAAACAGTGGTGGCAATGTGAACTCAGGAGAATTGTCCTGTTTGTGTCTAAGCACTGCTTTTGGTAGGAAGTATTTTCAGAGCCAGACCAACATTTAATGGAAAAACACCACAGATGCAGAAACATGAATTCTGCAATACTGAGGGAGAGCCCGATACATTTTCCACTCGGTAGATATTTAATATGCAGGTAGTACTGCAGTATTAAGATACCCAGTTAGCTATAAAAGCCCATGTGTCAGATATTAGAAGCAACCTTTGGTTGTAGTGCAGAGTTTTTCTAAAGGGTAAGTTAATCCTGTAAGTAAGCTAATCTATGTACCTCTCCATTACATAGCAGCCAAGGTTTGAATGCATACCCTTACGTTGGCAAAAAGTGGTGTCTGTTTCAGTGATTTATATGAGTGTAGATGATAGAACAAGCATGCTGTATCTTATCTATCTATCTTTCTGTCTGTCTGTCTGTCTATCTATCTTCTTCTTTCCCCCCCCCAAAGGAATAAGTCCACAAACAATGTATGCAGTATCATAGATGAGCTGTAGTGTAATTCTCTTTTTGTATGATTATTGATGCACTAGGCAGTCATTGCTCTTACATGTGAGAATGATGCAGAATGGACAGAAGGAACATGGCTGAAAATTTCATATGGTATGATTTTGGTAGGTGTGAGTCCCTATTTCGACCCATACTATCGATTTAAGGTATGTCCAAAACATATGCATAATTCATTAGTCTTCATCTTACCCCTTCAGCTACTGAGTAACTTGTCGGGTTTTATTCTAGGTCAATATATCAGGAGTAATGATATTCTGCGCATAAGATTAAAACTGGATAAATGATATTTAATGCTAATTTTAAAAAAATCTTCTGTGGGCACAGCTTCTGTTCCAATCTGTTCTGGTTTTGCTTTTGGCAATAAAATTTTATTGTATCTTAGGACTCCTCTTCTGAAACAAATAGCCTTATTCATCTTCCCTCCTATTGGCAGCACCAAGAACAAGTTTAATGGATAATGCAGAAAGTTAATTTCAGAGAGGTTAGTTAAAAATAAACCAGGTGGAGGTATACATTAGAAAGTCAGTGCCTCTTCAAGTCCCTTTGTGTAAAGCTACCACGCCACAGCAATTCAGGAGTCATCTAGTGCAGGGAATGCTGCTGCAGGTCTGTCGCAGCTGGCTCCGTAACAGTCTTCCCTGTCACTTACTTGGCAAAGGAGACACTTTTTGGTAGCTGTGTTCAATTACAGGACAGAGAGGCTGGGGCATCACAAAATCCTGGGCAGGTCGGGGGTCTTCTGGAGTCTGCCCATAGGTTAAGTAGTGGGAAGACTGCATAAAAATGTCATGTGCCCACTTTGCCTCTAGAATTTTCTCAGCAGACTGAGGGCGCTCATACTTTGATTCAGATAGATTTAATTTCATAGTATAAGCAGAACGTCTTGAAAATCCATTATAGTTTTTGTGTGGTGAACATTCAGGGAAGGGTTAGAGAATAATGAATCCTTTGTGGTGCCTCCAGACTGATTCATTTCAGTTTTGGCAGAAGGTTTTGCTCACTTCTGTTACTGAATACCTACTCTCCATATTACACTTTCTGTAGATCTGTTAACATGATTGCTAATAAGATATTGTTCTTTTTTCATTGTCAGTTTTTCAGGGAAAGGATGGATACTTGAAAAAAAATTTTTTTAAAAAGTCTTTCTAGGAAAGTACAAATTAATGTGGAATCTATCAAATGAGAGGGAAGTTAAAAAGGAGTGAAGGGAGTGAAGTTAAATGTGCTCACAGTAGGTTTTATTTTTCTTGCAAAGAAAGGTGACAGCTAGGAAGGGAATAGCTCTGGGACATGATCCTTGCAGGCTGTGTATGCAACACCTGCGTGTACATGAGCATACAGACATCATCTTCAACAGCCTAAATAAAGACCAGGCTGATCTGCAGCGTCTATGATAGACTGACTTTAGTGTGAGCTATTTATAAAACATTCTTTCATTCTCAACAATGCTTTGGCTGGAGCCAGAAAGGACAGAACTACTGGCAGACTGGCCCCTCGCCTAGTGTGCTGTGACTGACATGTAATCTGTCACTCCCCATCATCTGTGGGGTGGTGATAGGAAAATAATGCTCCTCAGCTTGCCTTAGATCTCACATTACTCTCCTGAATACAGCTCCCTAAAGCTGTGAAATGGCCTTTAGAAAGTGTCTTTGTTCATTTTTGATAGAGGAGAATGGGAATAAATGATAAACAGGCTGGAGGGAAGGAAAGCAAAACACACATTAGAGACCTGATGAGAGAAATTGGCTACGACTGAGATTTCAGTGTGATCTGATGACCTTTTTGTGAAGAATACCCATGGTGTATATCAGAGGCATATAGGGTGCAAGAGCTGGGTTGTGTACTGACTAGGGCACTGGCTGTGAATGGCATTTCCCAGGCTTTAATCGTGGTTTAACCAGCCATGTTCAATATATCCCTGGGAAATCAGTCTCCTTCCATTTCTCCACTCTTTAGAATATAAAATTCCCAGTGTGACTTTCCTCTATAGCAAACGTGTGGCATAACAGGATCCCACTTTGATCTGGTGACTTGGGAGTTACAGTAATACACAGTAATAGTATAATATAATAAATACAATAACCATGTACCTTAGTTACACAGATCTTTTACTAAAGTAGAATTTTTTGGATGAGTTAAGGATCATAGTTCTTTTAAAAAAATGGCACTAAATGTTCTTCTTTCAGGCCATTCTCTTTTGATGACTTGTTTACATTCCTTTTATGCAATGAAAACTCTCTAAGATTTATAGAGATGCCAAATTAACTTTCTTCTCTCTCACTCCTCCAGCACCCTCTGGTTCCTGGGCATCAATCCTCTTTGTTTCATGGTTTGTATACAGTGAAGTCGCTGATGCTCTTTAGAATATTATAATCCTCTCCCTGAGGTCTAACCTTGCTGCCTCAAATGACATTTATGTAAATTGTCACCAGAAGTTTAGGGCACATCTCTTTTCTTCCTTAATAACATGTCATACTGATGTGGCTTTATTTGTATTTCATAAAGAGATGATTGATTAAAGAGGCCAAAATTAATTTAGATTGATATTCACTAGACTTCTTACAGTGACATTGAAGTATGACTCCCCCATATTTTGCATTTTAATTTGCTTCTCAATAAACTTTGTGACTCCACAATCTCACTGACCCCTCTTAAGGCTTGCTAGACAAATTCCTGAATGTAGTCCTTCAGTCTTTTTACCGTCTCTCCCTCTCACTCAGTCGGTATGTTACAGGGAAAATAGAGCTCCAGAAAATATATAAGATGCTGTATTTGCACCAGTCTGTTCAAGCAGAAATTTGCAAGTGCACTGTAGGTGATAATCTATGCGGTCCTTTTCTTCCCTGTACAGACAAGGCGGTATTGCCATTGACTGTGATGGAAGCAAAATCAAGACCATACCCATTTTATTCATGCAGATGAATGCAATGTCTACTGAAAACCTATGTCATGTTTTAATCTACTTACCCTCTGAGCTCCTTTCACATTCTTTACTGTTCTCCCTGTGTAGTTAGGAAATACATTTTAGCTCAGATTTATACTGGCACAGACATCAAAGCACTGACCCATGAAGCCCAGTGTAACAGGTTGTTTCTTTTGTATCACAATAAAAGACCATGATTTATTCTCAGTTTACCTAATACGAGAGAAGAAAATATGGAGGCTAGAACTACTTGGGTGCCTTCCAAAAATTTGACTGATTTTACTCAGGTCAGTATCCAGAAGCAGTGCTTCAGATATTATTATTTTATGGTCAATGTCCCCATAACCCTGCACAGAGCTGAAGCATCTCAGGTGGTAAAACAATTTCCAAGATAACTAGCACCTTGTCACAAAAACAGGGCTTCACAGAATGGCTGAGAGCAGAAGAAATTCCACATTAAAACTGGTTTAAATGATCAAAAATGTTACACAGAAATAAAATTCCCATAGAATAGAAGCCTGGCCATTTCTGGAAGGTATTTATCATCTTTCCAGACACTGTTGATCTCAGATGGAGGAGCCAGTAGGGCAGTTTGTGCTTGAGTTTGTGTCCTTTTCTCTGCATTCAAGAAAATTCTAGAAGTTTGCTAAAATGAATATTTTACCTGCTCCCTTACTTATAAGGACCAGTCTGTCCTCCGTGTCATCAGTCCTATCAAATTCTTGCTTTCCCATATTCCTGCAGGAACCTTGAGGTTCCCTTTTCCCTGCGACTGCCATGTGTGAGGGGCTGTGGGGAAGAGGGATATACTCTCTGCTTCGGGACAGCTCTGAACATACAGCCGGCTGCAGGCATTCATAATGACAAAACTGATCTCTGAGAATGTGAAAATAACTAGCTTGAATAACTAGTTTGAAGGCAGCGTGTCAGTAGGTAGCATGCAGGAGTATGCAGCATTTGTTCCTGTGATTTGCAGGATAAATCAAATACCTTGTTTTATGCTTCATTGTAAAAGGCTTCTTTTGTGTACAGCTCTTCACACGTAGCTCTTAGCACTATTTATGGCTTATCTGAGGCCCTATTACCACCTCTGGGTAAGGTAATGAGTGAATACTAGAAATTCTCCCACTACTCTGCTCATGTATAACAGAACAAAAGGGTTAGCTAAGTTACTGTAGAGGGTTCCTTATGAAAAAGAAATGCTGGTTATAGACTCAGGATGAAAAAGGACCTACCAAAATGAAGTTACACATTTGTTAAAGCTCCTTTCGTTTAAAGAAAAAGCCAAAACCCAGCTCTTTCCAGAGGCTTCAAGGCAAGGACCTACCTATTGTCACTAGAACCCACAGGTTAGTGTGGAGTTACCTCATAAGGAAGCTGGATTTTTTTCAAGTCCAAAAAAATAATTAGGAATATGATGTACTTTCAGAAGTAGAATTGGGGTGAGAGTGATTTTGCTTACAAATCTGTGTAGCAAGTGCTGGCCTGCCTGTTCAGGCCTGTGCTTTTCCACGTTCTTCATTGTTCTCTCTACGTATGGTTAGCCTTTCATATCCAGAAGGGAGCAGCTGTATCCTGCCAGGGACCACAGCCTTGCTCCCCCTGGGTTTTGTTCCCACGGATGTAAGGGGACCCCATTGCTCCCGATATACAGCTTTCAGCAAAGACCACCTACATTCTCCATTTGGATGATGTGTCATCATTCACTTTGACAATTTCATCATGATCACAAGAGCTGAAAGCAAATTTAACTCCCCTGGTGTCTGAATTTGAACTGTGTCACACCTGCAGCCACAGATTTAATCTAGGTTTTTGCTGTGGTAGGTCTGAGTGACAGAGATTCACAATGCTCTCTCCCAAGGACAGTGCTGATTGGGTGTGCTGCTGAAGCATCGTGAACAAGAGTCTGTCATACACCCTGTTATTTCTTAATGGGAACATTTTAATGGCATATTTCATATTTATGACCCTATAAAGAATAATTTTAATTTGACATTCACATCTGAATACGATTGTCTAAAAGACAATAGCAGCAATGACAAATACTGATATAAATCAAACCAACTGATTTTCAATTTCTAATTAAAGATGACACTGAAAGCTCAAGATAAGAGACATATGGAGAGAAACACATTTCTTTGCAAGAGGAACCAAAACCATATGGGGAAAAAGTGCAAAGACATCAAGCTAAAATCTGAACTTCTTGGCATCTGAAATGTCAGTAAAGGGAATCCTAAACTGATCATCTTCCTATAAAAGATCATTTATCAGTCTCTTCCACAAGCCACTGAGTAAGATGTGAGACATCTCAAGCTGTTCAGAACAACTGGGAATTGATTGTAAGTAACCTACGATGCAATTGTTTTACCAGTTGAGACCATGAGACAGATGGCATGAATATATTTAAAGATGGGGACAAAGCTGATGTGACACCGAGCTAGATTACTGAAATGAACAATGTGAGTCACAGATTTGTTATCAGATGAAAAGGACTTAGTTCAGAAAAAATGGGTGCCAGTATAGCCAGTGGTCTCCAGATGCTGGGGACTGGGAGAATAGACCGCTACTCCCAGAGTCAGCCCCACCATCTGCAGTCCCAATAATCAAAACTTTTAACTACTCCCTCTGTGCAAATAAGCCTTGAAATAGGTATGGCTTTCATCATGTTACAAAGGGTGTTTAAAATGTTCACAGAGGACCAATAAGGAACAGCCTAGCTACAGGCTGCTGATACAACTATTATATTCCAGGCTATTTCACAACTCAAATATTGGGAATTGCTTTATTAAAGTGCCACTGAAAGAGGGAGAGAAATTTTAAAGGTTTTTAGAGGCTTTAAATGATCTTGTGTAATATTGCAGTCTTAGGTCGCCTGTTTATAAAGAGCTTATACAACCTCAGAGCCTGATTTTTGTTGCACTTTGGCATAAAACAATTTGCACTATTGAGATTCATTTTTGCTGCATTTATTGTATCATCAACTATTTGTTTATGTGAGATGGAAGATGAAGTGGTTAGCTCTACTACTTGTTTGCTGGGCAGGAAACAACTCTATCTGTAACCTGATGTCTCAGTTCCTTCCTCTTAATGTTCCCTTCTCTCTAAAGGCCTTTATTTTTTTGCTTTAATGACAGTTTAAGCTGCAGCTTTAAAAATGAGTTAACTTCACATTTAGATTAGTTCCCATAAACCTGATATTTAAAGGGACCTGATTATCTTCCTTGTTTGTAAACATAATTTTGTTGCAGTAACTGAAGATGCAAATTCTGCCAACTCAAAGCCTAAAGTCCTAAGAAAAAGAGGGCTAGAGCTGAGTGTATGGACTGTGCCAGGACACTGAAGACAAGCTATGTTTTTATTTAGATCAATGTGAAGCCATTTGTAGGAAGGAAAACATATTCCTCAAAAGACAGGAGTACCAAAGATCATATATTAGCCTTTAACAAATGTTTTCTTTAAAGAAACCCAATGACTGGTATGACACAATGGCCAGAAGTGAAGTTTTAACTGCCTGGGAAGAACGGCAACTTGTTATTACTGCAAAGTTGAGGCAACTAAAAAGCAGCAGAGAAGGATGTAAGGGTCATGACCCGCAGTTGCTTCAACAGGTGGCTTTAGTATATTACCATAGGAAAAGGGCCAATACAAACAACCTTTTTCAGATCATGATTCAGTCAGCACTATTGTGTGAACCATGCCTTGCATGGTGTGGCATACCATCAGGCCTTTCCACTGTCTGCCTGTGGTTGCCACGGGTTTGTCTGTTGAGGATCAAAATGCCTTAGTCTAGACCAGGATATTGGGCTGAACCTAGAGGTAACTGAAATTAATGTCCTGCAAGATACAGAAGATCAAATTGGCCCAGCTGCCTTAAATTCTGTGAATATCAAGAGGGGGAGAGAAGTCAGTCAGTGTAATATCTGTCCTTCACCAATGCAGGATTTTTAATAAACCTTAAATCATTTTTTGCGTAACTATAGAACACTTTTTCAGTAGTACAGTCTGAACCAACCTTTATAATAATGGAGTTAAAACTGGATGCTTGCTGTATTTCCTCTATTCTGTCCCCTGTGCAATAGGCAGGTTTCTGCTATAGGGAAGGAAACCATCTTAAAATGGAACATCTAATCGAATGCGTATTTAGCATTAGACTATGTCATCAGAGAAATGTCTTAGCTCTATGGCAATGACCCAGGTCCTGTGTTTGCTCACATTCCAGTTTACTTAATGACATGCTGGGAAATTTTTAGGAAATAACTACAGTTTTTCTTCTTTGCCATCTTAAGCATTGTTTCGGGTTGCAAAAAATAAGCCACGTTACACCACTTAATGAAGTTATGACGTTTATTTGTAAACATATAATGACATTCATGGCATAAAAAATAGCACAATTACCATGGCTACTTACTTACAAGTACCAACAGTGAA
Source organism: Pygoscelis adeliae (assembly GCF_000699105.1). Lineage (NCBI taxonomy): Eukaryota > Metazoa > Chordata > Aves > Sphenisciformes > Spheniscidae > Pygoscelis > Pygoscelis adeliae. The sequence continues at coordinate 464,382 of NW_008824901.1, read as the reverse complement.
CACTCTTAAACAAGCACTGCAACAGAGCTCAGGGCACTTTTAGAAGAGAAAATGAAGAAGAAAAAGTTAAGTGGAAGTTGTCCATTGCTTTTATTATGTGCTAGGAAAGAGGTTCTATTTATTGCCTAGGCAGTTAAGCAGACTGGCTTCACTTCACTTGTAAGATGACAAGTTCATAGCCTGAGGTAGAAAGTCTGCATCATACCGTTCTGTTCTATCTTACCAGAATAGTCTTAATGACCTGGCATCCCAGATAAAACACATCCAACCCTCTTTTTACTCCTTTTAGTTCTCAGCAATTCCAGGGTCAACGTTATATAATCTGATGGGTGAATAAGCATCTGTGAAGGAGTTTGATATGTGTCATCCTCGGTGTGGCTGGAATCAATCTCTGCCAAGTCTTCCTGGGACACTACAGTAGAATAATTCAGTAAATCTAAGTCACACTCATAGCTAACAACTTTCAAAGTTGAAAGAAACCCTACTTTTTGTTTTCTGAAAACCTTGGGATGGCAGGGGAGGGAGGAGTGATTGCCCTGGATGTGATAATGGCAATAATTTGACGGTGTCAGGTGTTACTTCTAAGCTGACAGATCTCTAGAAACATTGAGGTTAACGCTTTGAAGACGGTTTCATAAGGAAAAGGTACTTCAATGATCTAGGACTTTTTTTTCTTTACAAGATGAAATCCTGATGAAGTCCCAGATGAAGGCACATCATCATGTTAATGTAATTACAGAGAAATAAGGACTTGCAAGGGATTGTGTCAGATGTATTGGAAATCACACTGAAAGAGTGAGAACAGGAGAGGTTAACATTTCCTTGTGCTAGTCGGCATTAAAACTTGACAGAATCAGAAGAAAGTGACACTATTTAGTACGCTAAGCAGTGTTATATCTCCACAGAACCATCACTGCAAGATAAATCGTGAAAACTAGTAGAAATGGGTAAAACAATATAATCTCTCCAGGACTTTTTTTAATCTGGGCAAAGTCTGTGCTTTTAAATTCTGTGTCTTGAATAGGAATATAATTCATAGTGTTTCCACTGTTTTATCTAAACTGTGTTTTGCAATCAGCTTCGGGTTTTATTCTCATTGTACAAATGAATTGACATTTATTATCTTTCAAGGGTTTTTTTCCCCATTTGCAACTGATTTACTGAAAGTTCCTAGGAATATCACACCAGAAAGGAAGCTGGTTAAGTGCTGTTCTTACCAATAGTATAAAACAGAGACATCAGCAGAGTCCAGTGCAAAAAGTTCGCAAATCTTTTTGTCAGTAAGAGTTCAAAAGAGCATTTAGACATGTATTTAACTTCTGCAGATTTGTGTCTTAAGCTGTCCTGGTTTCAGCTGAGATAGAGTTAATTTTCTTCCTAGTAGCTGGCATAGTGCCGTGTTTTGGATTTAGCATGAGAATAATGTGATAACACACCAATGTTTTAGTTGTTGCCTAGCAGTGTTTATATTAAGTCAAGGACTTTTCAGCTTCCCATACTCTGCCAGCGAGGAGGTGCACAAAAGCTGGGAGGGGGCACAGCCAGGACAGCTGACCCCAACTGGCCAAAGGGCTATTCCATACCATGTGACGTCATGCTCAGTATATGAGCTGGGGGGAGTTGGCCGGGGGACAGTGATCACTGCTCAGGGACTGACTAGGTGTTGCTTGGCGGATGGTGAACAATTGCATCAATTTTTTTTTTCCTTCCCCTGTTTGTTTGTTTGTTTGTTTGTTTGTTTTTCTCTCTCTCTCGTTTACTTTCCATGACAATTTATTATTATTATTATTATTATTATTATTATTATTACTACTACTACTACTACTACTATTCTATTATTTCACATATTAAACTGTTCTTATCTCAACCCACGAGTTTTCTTGCTTTTGCTCTTCTGATTCTCTCCCCCATCCCACCAGGGAGTGGGGAAGGTGAGCGAGCGGCTGTGTGGTGCCTGCTTGCCGGCTGGGGTTAATCCATGACATAAGCATAGGATTACTTAGGTGCCTGACATTTTGCCTGTGCTTATCACAGCATCCAAGATGGAGTGTTAGTGAAATACACAGTCATACAAGAATTTAAAAAAACAAGAATGAAAAATTAAAACCTTAAATAAACTAATAGGCAAAGAAAGGCCTTACTTGTTGAGAAACAAATGCAGACTACAGGATGAAGAGACAGAAT
>NW_008824901.1:399660-462159 GCF_000699105.1 Pygoscelis adeliae | reverse complement strand
AACATATCTGATGTAAAATATTCCTTCCAGTTTAATAGGAGATGAGGGTAGAACTGGGAATTTGCTTTGCTGAAAACAAAAGCCTTGCTGACTTAATGAAACTTGAAAGTTTGTTGAGACATTCTGACAGTGTAGTCAACCAGTTTGTAATGGGAGAATACTGGGAGATCCTGGAGGACTGTGTATAGAAGCTACAGCGGACTGGGTTTGAACTGGGGAGTGAAACCCTGAAGAGCTGCAAGCTAAAATAAATCAAAAGCAAAGGACAACCATTTTTGTTGGAGCCTTTCATTAAAATATTGGCAGCTGCTGATGCATAACAAAAGCTCTGCTTGTGCTATGAGAAATTAGAGTCGAAAACCAAGGAGGCAAATGTTCTCTTCAATTGCAGCACAGGAGTAAATGGCTTCCAGCCAACACAAAACACCTAAAGAAAAGAAAAATTTCAACAATGTTCTGATAAATTATTCTAAGATTATCTTTCTCCATTTTGTTAAGTAACAGTAGTTTTCTCGCATTAACTTTCTAGATCATTTTTACGGGGGGGTTTGCCTTTTAAAATTCCAGTTTTAGCTTTTATTCTAAAATTGTTGTCTAACTCAATATATACCTTGTAGGGAGCTTCTCTGTTACAATGATAACTTCCTGTATGAAATTGGTCATAACTAGAGTTAAAACAGAGTGGGCTTGGCACCTACAGCAGTAATTCAAACCCTTTGTTCTATTTGGAGTGCAGGGAAGTGTTAAGTTTATTTAATGACCTTTACTGTCCTTAGTATTTGCAGATGTCTTCTAAGTGTAATCTTAACACTGATATTCTTAGGTTTGCAATGTATGGCTTGGGGAATTAACAATATGCCTCTGATATTTTGTACCCTTAAATACCTGGTACACATGAATCTGAATTTTATCTCCATGTGATTATTCATCAAGAAGTAACACAAGATTATGAAATAAAATAAAAGCTAACTTGGGTTTTTCAAGATGAAAAATGTTTCTTTTAATGAAATTGTAGGAAAATATAACATACAAAGAGTTTATTTTATTTTAGACATTACTAATTCTTACGTTATGTCTTTGTGAGATCATTTCCATGGTAAATTATTTTGCTCCATGCCATGACCAGAAGGAAACAGAATGTGAAAGCCTGCTCATGTAGATTCTCTGCTCACTTTACTTAGCTCTCCAAATTACTACAATAACTTGTATTTCAAACAGACGGAGACCTCCTCAGTGTCAGCAGTATAAATTTCCATTTATTCTTTGCTTTTCTGCAGCTTCTCAGCAGAGTGGGAAAAATTCAGTTTTGGAGGGATGGCAGAGTGGGTTCTGCTGGGGGAGAAGGACTGCCAGCAGTCCCTAAGGTTATGGCAGGTAAGCGGGAAAAGAACTAGGAATGTCAGCAGTGAAGCTTAGGGGTTTTATGACAGAGAAAGGTTGGAGGACAAAGGTCTTCAGAATGGCTCTGACTGGAGGAGAGTAGTGGAAAGGGGTCCTCACTTCCCACCTACTTTAAAGGTTTTGCCTTTCTCTGCTCTCTCCTTACTGGGTTTTAAAGGAAGCAGCCCTACATCAGAGCACTCTGTATTTGAAGTGCTTCCTAGGCTTTTGGAAAGGAAAGGTGCCAAGCTGGGGAGACTGCTAGAGTGGGATTTTTTGTGGCTGTTGCTGCCAGGGTGGTGCTGCAAGAGGTGACTGCCAGCGCTGGCAGGGAATGTGGCCTGTACCCGAAACTGTACATCCTACACATGCTTGATGGCAATGCAGCATCTGCCAGAGCAGTTCAGACTGATCTGCCGTTAAAGACTGGAATAGACAACAGCAAAGGAGAGAGTCTGCCACTTCTTTTAGTCTGTCTTGCTTGTACCTTGAGCAGGCTTTGCATCCTGAGCAAGGATTGATGGGAGCTGCCAAAGGGCTCCAGTGCTGAATATTGGCTCTTGTGAGGTCAGGCATTTTTCTTCAGCCTCACCCAAATCTGCTTGAAGACAAATTCAGCTTGTTCTATTTCAGGTCATCCCTGTTTTTCATTTTAGTTTTCAGTTTAAAAAAGAAAAGAAGTGAAAGTGGGATTACATAGGATTTAGAGAAAATTATCAGTTTCATTATCCACCAGATATTACTAAAACATCAGCTAAGCTACTGAAATGGTGATATTTTAATGTCTACATCTGCAGCATCTACTTTGACATAGAATGTCAGAAAACATCCTATAAATGATTCACGATTCCTTTTCCCTTTCTCCAGAAACCAAATAGTCCTTTTCAGAGACTGCTCATCCTGAATGAATACTCTAATTCCTGATAGGAAACATTTCATACAAGTGGTTTCCATTCAACACTTCTGACAGGGTTTCTCATGGGACACTCTCATGGAAACTAAGCTGTCAAAGCATAAGAGGAAAGGTCCTCTCATGTATTAAAAACTGGTTAAAAGATAAGAAATAAAGGATAAGACTACATGGACAGCTTTTCCATTGAAGGGAGGTACTCCAAGGCTTTGAGTTAGGATTTGTACTAATCAACGTATTATCAGAGATCCTGGAGAGGAGGTTCATGCGTAGTGGCAATAAGGAAATTATCAGGATAGTCAAACTGAAAACGGAAAAGCTTAGACCTTAAACTCACAGAACGAATAAAATAGCAGATAAAATTTAGTACTGAGAAGTCCAAAGTAATGCTTATGGGAGAATATTAAAACAGGAGAAAGACAACAAGAATGCTCAAATTAGGAGGAAAGATCACACAGATTAGAAGTCTTTGATTTAGAAAATAAATGAAAGGTGATGGAAGTGGATAAAATCATAAACAATATAAGGGAAAAGCATCAGGAATTATTACTTTACTGCTTTTCAAGATTGGAGTACAAGAACATAACCAGCAATCTTACTGGTGAGTGCGTTTAACAGAAAGAAGAGGAAGTTCTTTTTCACAAACTGTATCATTAATTTGTGGAACTCATTGCTACAGGATTTTTAGAAGATAAAATTAAACATAGATTCAAAATATGATTAAACTCTTTAAGGACAAGGTTATTAGTGGCTAGTAAAAGCAAGTCTGTGTTCAAATCTTTTGTCACAGAGACTGAATTGTTGAGCACAGCAGGAAAAGCATTTCCCTGTGCATTCCCATTTCTTGTACTCTCCTCTTGGTCACTCTCAGCGACTGAGTACAAAACTAGGTGGTCTTTTCATCTAATCTAGTGTAGTAGTTTTTAGTGTCTGTGGAAGTGTGCAGCACAGAATAACTTTTCATTGTTTTTCCTCTGTTAGGGCTTTTATCAATATATCACGTATCAGGCAGGTCTGTCAGTGCATGCTGATTAACTCCTGGTGAGCTAGGCAAGAAAATCAAGCCTTTCTATTCACAAACATGTGCATACCAGCTGAAGAGACAAGCATTCACAGATATGGATATCAGTTTCATGCTGGTGCCCTTTATTCCACTTTCTGACCTAATTATTATTATCCCATAGAGTTGACAAAGAAAGATTGGATTTAAAAAACAAAACAAAACTAGTGTCCTAGAATCAAGCACATGGGGAAAGTAAAAAGTCCAGAATGGACTATGTCCTGGTGTTTTTTCATCTCTCTTAAAGAAAAAAAAGATTCGGGCATTAGCATCTGATTATGTGCCATTTTATCCATGACGCTCACACTTTAGGTTTTTCTTTTCTCTTCTGCAGGAATATATGATTGTCTGATCTTATTTTTAACTGGCCTTTTAGAAATTATATTTAGGGAGAAATATCTTTGACTTTCCTCCTGTGAATTAGGGATTACAGTAAAGGGACCTTTTCCATGGTTGGAAGATGATGCTGTAATGATTTCATAGTAAGTCTATGTTTTGCAGTGCTAGCCAGCATTTACAGGTGAAGCAAACTGATCCACTAGCCCTAGAGACCTTGAAACATAAAGGCATTTGGGAGTGTTCCAGGGGGTGGGAACAGTGAAGCCAAATGCTCATGACATGGCTCTGGAATAGGAGAAACTGGAAAAGGAAAGGGCTCTGCTGACCTTACTAATGGCTGCATATTTAGCCTGAATTTAGAGGTTTTCTGGTGTGTGGTTTTTTGGTTGTTTTGTTTGTTTATGATCTTTTCAGTCATTTCCATTTACGGATTTTTGAATGTGCAGCTAATTTTCTTTGCTTGCCGTACTCCTTTCTCACTGCTTTCTGTAGTAACACTTCCAATGTTCATTGCAGAAGCAAGTTGTTTTGGGCAAAATCAGGAAGGTGTCTGCTGGGGGGCCCATCAGAGACTGTTAGCAAGGCCATGTCAGGCAGAGGCTGGACGCAGTCTGCGGAGGACTAGCCCCGTCAGAGGGCTGCCCGTATGATAACACCCTGGGATGCAGATTCAGTGCAAACAGTGCAGGTTGGCAGCAGCGAGGCTGCTCCCCTATCGTATGACTTGAAGTACACACTACAGAAATAGGTTTCAAGGGGAGCGGGAGGTGAGGCCAGCCCCTCATATCCTTTCCCAGCCTACTTCTGCAAGATAGGTGTATTTTCCTCCTTTCCTTTGTTATGCAAAGTTTATCTCATTTTCTTCAGTTTAATTAAATCCTTTTCTTTGTGCAACTGTCAAAATCTGTCTGTGCATCTCCAGCTTCAAGAGAATGAAAATCACTGGCTAAAAAACCCTTTGTAGCTTCCAGTTGTAAATAGATCAGCTGATTCTGTTGTTTGATTCCTCTCAGGTCTTGCATTTGTGGCTGCCTTATATTAGGTTTGCCACCGCATGTTGAGGAGGTTCACACACTGATATCCTGATTTCTCTGCTGATGATAATTGAACAAATATTAAGCATATCAGTGCTTCAAATAAAGCACTATCAGCCAAACCAGGCCTGTTTTCATCAGTCAGTTTAGCCACCTACTGCTTTGCAATATCATCCTAATTTTGTGGAAAGGGGCTGTCATTGATTAAAATCAAGTGACCTTCACAGCTGGTGAAGGTCATGTGGGCTAACGCAACAATATGCATGTAAATGTCTGTTACAGTAATGTTTGTGGGGTTTTTTGCCTACTTCAAATCAGGAAAGTGAATAAAGTATTATGCCTTCCATTAATAGTTTACGGGTAAAAACAAAGGGAAAAAAGAGACAAGATGAAATGGCATGTCCAAAATCATTGGGCAGTGACATGTCCAGGTTTCCTGATACTCTGCCCTGAACCACCTGCTTCTCCCTTATTGCTCATGATGTTATTACTAATAGTGGTATTATAAGTGTGTTTATCATCATCATTATTGTTAGTCTATGCGACTGCATGCATGACCATAAATCGCTTGGAAAAAAGTAAATTATTTAAATAGTTATTTAATTGGGACTTTTGGTGACATAGAAACTCCAGCAATTATCTACAGCATGTGTGAATACATGCAAGCCCTCAGCAAAAGAGAATGGGCCCATCCCCAAATTATTCCATCTGGCAGAGTCAGTACCTGCTGTAGTTCACACATGAATAGCATCAATTTGCATGTAAATAGAGGCCTACATGCTTCTGTGGAGCTAAAAGCTGTATTTCAACATTTCACAGTGGAATTAGGCAGTGGGCACATCACTACATGATGGTTCAACCTTGTAGTGACGTGCCAGCTAAAATAATTTTAAATGCTCTTCTCCATATTTCCCGGTAGGATTATTTATTGAAGTAGTGTGTAAGAGCTTGGAAGAATCCTCTATTGAAATGCTGCCAGCTCCCAGCTACGATTCTGACACTGATGTTGTCAACTGAGATTAAGCATTGGTCTTAATGAATGCTGACAGTCAAGTTTCTTAGGTATGGTCCTGTACTTCCTTTCAGCAAAGAACCAAAATAGAAAGGCTGGACATGCAGAGAAAGATTTAGTAGCAGGGATGTTTACCTGCTACTTGAGCATTTTTTTCTTTTCTGCTTCTTTCCTTGAGAGGTGCAGCACTAACAGTTAACGTTTTCATATCAAGATGTAACAGCAAATGATCCGGTATCGGTTTCAGGTAAAAGAAATATATACGCTGCGTTCCTCCAGCAATGCTTTCAGAGAAGCTGGGAAATTCCAAACTGACTACACAGAATAAAATGAGACCTTCCTTCCACTATGTTGATTCAGTATTTCCTTTGAGAGATTGGTTAATATTTTCTTCTCCTTGCCCCCATAAACCCTAGGTTTGATCACATTGCCCTTAAGTTTGTCTTTTGACCCTTTTCAAATGTATATTTGGTCGGGTTTTTTTGAGAGTATGCACTGTACTTAAGTCCCAGTGGTATTTAGACAGATAGGTGCTCAACTGAGACTCCATTTCAGAGCCTGAACCTTCATGTGTTTTTAAATTTCTTTAGTTCATTTCCACCTAGTTCTTGGGACATCCGTAGTGTAGAAAGCTCTTTGTGATTGCAGGGAATGCTTTACTTTGTCATTGTACAAACATGCTGTTTTGTTGCAAAAGGAAGGTGATGCTGTTAAATTCAATAGCATCCCTTTCATGTTAAAATCCCCCTGAGCAAAGTCTCATGACTAACTCCTCTAGTTACTGAATGTGAAAAAAAGGCATGCAAATAGTGATAGAGACTGGTAGCTGCAGAGTGCAAGAAACTTCTTCCTGGGGTGAAGATCAAGGGTAAATGTTTCTGCTGTGGAGGGAGCAGGCAGGCCCATCACTCTGAATGCCAGCAGTGAGGCATATTCACCTTGTAAGACAAAAGGGTGGTGAAAGAAGATAGCAGCCAGGAACACATCCATCTGGATTGACTGGCAGGGAGGGACTGAATGCACAGGGGGATCAGCCTGTAGTAACTCAGGCAGTGTTCCCACCTTTTCCTTCACTGGAAAACTCAAAAAGAAGTTGCACTGAGGCACCAGAGATGTGTTTCCTTGTAAATTTTTACTGCAGCTTTAAGACTGAAATCAAGCAATTTCAGTGGTGGCAGGATTGAAATCTGAGTGCATAACGTGCCCTTAATACTTACCCAACCCATAGAGGGTGATACGTGCTCTGTATGTCAGTAGATGAAAGTGGATCAGGACAGACTTTAAGGTAGATCCCTTTAAGTAAAACAAATAGATTTTGCTTGTCATTTTTGCTGCATTTTCTGATGTGTTATTTGCAGCTTTGCATACTGAAAAAAACATAACGAAGGAGAAATAAAAATCAGCCCGGCCTTCCAGAAGCAAGGTAAAGTTTTGCTGATGACCGGTATAAAATGTTCCATGTAAGCACATTGCCTGGGCTTCTTAATGGTTTACTGTGAGATCTGCAATCCAGTGTCAGATAATGATAAGTAACAAAAAGCAGACAGCAGGATCATTGAGATGGCAAGTTAGAACTAAAGAACAATCAGGCTCTGACTTCCACTTGACATCAAGGTGTCAAGCTGTTGCATTTGGGCCATATCTGTACTTCAGTGAATGCGGCAGACCTCTCCCTCTTTCTATTACTTTTCTACGGACAGGAAAAAAAAAGCTGTACGGTAAAACCTCATGAACTGGCATGCACATTTACATCTGGATGTATACCTTTCCTTAAGCACGTGAAGAATGGATCAGTAGAGCGTGCCAGGTTAAGAAGAGTGAAGGGGGCTGCATTAAGCATTAGTGTCAGTAGGCTATTGACCCTCAGACTGCTCTTCGTGCACTGGCACTTACTTGCAAGTGGTATAGATTGACATATCCTTGAGAGCAGCCTGAGAAACAAATGCCGCACCCGCAAAGCTGCTTCTGTTCCTGTTTATTGCCATTGCCAATTTGTTTCAGAAAGTAAGTGGATGAATGAAATACCCTTATTGACACTTATCTTACAGGAATGCTATCAGGTTTTCATATTAACAAAATTCCTTCAAATGCAGGGCAAGTATTGACAGTTCTTTAATATGTATCTTGGAGGCAAGCTCCAGGTCCTTACTTTGTTTTCTTTAAATATATCATACTATTGCAGAGCCAGGCTATTTTCACAAAGAAATGAGTTGTATCTTTATACCAAGTGCTGTTAAAGAGGATTATAAATAGGCTTTAGACTACAGACTATAGCTTTGCTTTACAGTTGAAAAAAAACATCAATCACCTGGCTGAGACTAAATCCTAACATCTCACCTTCCTAACAGATTTTAAAGGTCACAGATGTATAGAAATGTTCAGCTTAATCTTAAATGCATTGACTGGTCTGGCAAAAGCATTTTAGGGTCCTTTCCTTTTTATTTTCTGCCAGCTATTTAAAATGTGAAAGAAGTGTCACTTACAACTAAAGAGTGGATCTTTAAGAGAAGGCAGAGTGTCAGAGATCATACTCAAATCTCAGAAAGGTCCCTGCAGCTCTGCTCAGCTTTTCAGTCAATCTGATTCGTAATGTTTGCAGATTGCATTAGTTCACCCCCACTCCCCCAAACGGGTTATCAGCAATCAGCTACATGCTGGGGACAGAGAACAACCTCAAATGAGCTCTAGCCTAAAAATAGCCATTTTCAAATTAAAATCTTGAATCAGGCGGGAGAATGGGTTGCAGCTGGGACATCTTTTATTTACTTATGTCATCAATGGCAAACACCTACAACAATAAAAAACTCTCCTCCATCCTGAAGTTGCTGGGATTCTGCTTATTAAAGATATTTTATTTTGCAATGATGTAATAGAAACACAAATTAAGCTGCAAGATGATTTCAGATGCCTGCCAGTAGAATTAATAGGACCATTTCCAGTCTACATTCATCTAGACATAGCTATGATTAATGTTGAAATTTACCCCACAAAACTGATATCTAGGTAAGGAATATACCTGCTCTCTATATATTGCTGTATGTTTGCAGATATAAAGAGGCACCCAAAGAAGATTCAGAGTCTGTTTGACCTGAGTTCTCCTCCAGAAGTGTATAACTCACTGCTGACAGTATAGGGAGACTGTGGGTAACACTCCTAAAGTTCAGGGTATTATTTTCAGAAATTGCCAGTAAGGGGCACAAGATAAATCTGAGATATTTTCACATTCTTGCCCTTTGTCATTTTGTCTTTTTCACTCCTCCTTCCAATCTCTCCTTCACTTTTCAAATTCCACCAAGTTTGCAAAACAAATTGGGAAAAGATCCAAATGGGAAGTACTCCTTTTGTAGATAGTGATCCTCTTGTTGATTGATTTCTTCCCCATACCCTAATGATAATTTCTGAAGAAATACTTATCTCATTGAGTAAAGGTAGAATTCTGGCATGGGGTAAGGGCAGTGGTATATGGGAGTAGTATGTCACAACAATGTAAGTTTACCTTCACATCATAGCTGGATTAAGTTCTAGCACTATGAAATGGAAAAGAAGATGGCTTATTGGGCTTCATGCCTAGCCTCGTAAGCATTATAGGATGGAGGGAAGCTGGATGCCCTCGTGAAAGATACGCTATAATTCAGCCACAATTTACTGGATCTAAGGACTGCTTACATGGAAGGAAGCAATAATTCATTTGATAGCAGAATTTATTGGATGAAATTCTTTGGCCTGAGCAATGCAAGTCAAACTGGATAGTCATAGCTCTCTTTACTTTAAAATCCATGAATCCTGCAGGCTGATTCCTGTTATGTTTGGTGATGTTGTGTTAATTTTCTTATCTGTAAGACTTGATGAAATAAGACCTTAGGAACTGACATCTTGAGCTACATGCATTTTAAAGATTGTGTAACATCTGTTTAGGAGCAAAGATTTATCTCACTGGCTTTATCTAAAATTCCCTCTTTTCAGTGTTGTTTCCTTGATGTATCTGAAAGGTTTGGTAATGGTAACGATACGTATCTGTTAAGACTCTAAATTAAAATATTCAGAGCCAAACTATATCCCATTTAAAGCCAAGTTACATAGAGTAAAAGTAACAGAAGATAGGCTGCTGATAGTGTCAGTCTATCTACTTATTCAGGAGTAATATGGCTGTGGCGGGGTTCTCACAATGCTGTTCCAAAATGGGGTTTATTCAGTATCAGAGGTGGGTTATCACAAAGATAGTTTCCACATATCTTTTTGCAAGCACAAGATCAGTTAAGCCATTAAGATGGCAAACAATGGCAAGACCATCATGTGGACATCCTCACGGATGGTCCGTCTGCCTAACTGGGAAATTAACGATGAACAAGAAATAGTAATTTGCTAAAAATGCAGCTTCAGGTTAATAAACAGGAGTTAACAGATTTCTTTTGAATTTAGAAGATTCTTAGCCTGAAAAAGGTAAACTATAAAAAAAGTCAAGTTTTTATTTCTTACATTTCAGAAAACAATCATTTTAATTTGTTTACAGATAAATTTACTTAAATGTAATTTAGAAGCTTATGAGAAAAAAAAATCCTGAAAAATAAAACCCGAAACATTTGTGTTTTGAAATGAACAAAATGTTTCAGTTGATTCAGGAGAATTTTCTCATTTTGAGAAAAAAGCCCCACACTGATGATTTACAATTTTGAACTAAACTGGAGAGGCATTTTCTCCTGATACTTCTATTTGGCTAGAATTTTGCCAGCTTAAAAAAATTAATGGTGGAAAAAAGAAGGTAAAGACTGTGTAACAAAGATGACTGAGCATTATGAAAATGAGAGGAAAAATAAAAAGATAAGGATTTTTTTCAGGAAATCCAGCTTCCTTGAAAGGCAAAGTCGAGCTGGGAGAGACATTCACTGGCTAAAGCAGTCACTGCTAAACAAAGAGCTTCTTGACCTAAGAAAGTGAAAGGGTGTCAGTTGACTCCAGTCTTCTATAACTGCAAGGCAGTGTATCTAACTAGACATGCACTGAAGTGTATCATTAGATAAGAATAAGCATGTAAATAGACTGCTTGTGTTTGGTTTTATTTTTATTTGCTTTAAATTTTTGCTACATTTTCTAGTAATATACTTGCTTAATAAATATAGTATGGGTAATAGGATCCAGAGGAGAGGATAACACATATCTAGTTTGACCTTCACATGATAATCAATAAAAAACAGGGCATATACAGATGTATATGAAAAATGGGAGATCTGCACTAACAGGGAATAGGTGCAGCCATGGAAGTCAGTAAGGAGATGAGAAGGATAATTAGCTCTATAACCATGATGCTTTACTAAAGGCATATTTAGAATTTTTATGTAAACAAGTAGTTGTTTAGATCCACTCATTTTCCACAGCGACCTCCCAGCATGGAATACTGGGAGGTACACGCATGGAATAAAAATGGATATAGCCTTGAGCTGCCATCAGTTGCCATTACACTTGGAGAACTGGCATTTGCTTTGCAAAACAAAAACAACATTGCAGTGCCCTTAGTTTCAAAATTACCCTTATAACCATTGTACTGTGCTTCGGTTGAAAAAGGTAGAAAGGCTCCTTTTGAAACTTCTGTCTTCTCTTATTGTGTACTGATTTCCATACCTGGTAGCATAGTATGTGGTAGGTCTATTTATCAGGTCAGAAAGGACTGATTTCCTGTCAATGGAAGAGGAAAACCACTTGGATTGACTTAACAAGCTTAGTCTTCTGGCCATGATGCAAACTGTGTCATTATTGTTTGCATGTTCCATGGCATACCCTCAACCAGCCGTTCTGAAATAAGACATGATGCTTTTTATAGGAACAAAGTCTCTGAACCTTAGAGGAAAAACATAAAAATAACTCTTCCTTCCCTGCAAATCCTATTTGCATTATATAACCATAACTGCACTTGCTTACTAGATATCCCTCATGAAATAGAGCTTTCTTCTCTCTCCTCTCAGCTGGGGTGGTAACTTCAACACAAATCCTTTTCTGTGAAACATCCTGTCTCCAGAGTGAGCAGGGTGGAAGATGAGGGTAATGTTTAAGGAATATGTATGTATCGGTGAACCCTTCCCTCTCAGCCAATGGATTCGACTTGCTGCTGTTGCATGTGGACTTTTGTATTTAGTCCAATACAAAAAAAGTCTGTCTGTTAGTTAGGCAGACTAACGAATCTGTCTTTCATGGGGATCAACTTTTCTAATTCCTTCTTTGAACCCATTTACGATTTTATTCTCCATAACATTAAATGATACTGAACTCCATAATGTAATTAAGCGTTCTGTGAAAAAGTGCTTTCATTTTGTTTAGTAAGAACCTGCTGCCAGGTAAGAAGATTGGGTACCCCATTGCTTGATGAAACACTGAGTATCGAAGTCTTTAGTTGTCTTTTCCATACCTCACTTTGGCTCTGTGATCTGCCAGAAATGTTGTGAGTGGTCCTTTAGCAAACTACTCAGACTCTCTCTGACTCAGTTTCCCAAATGGAAATGGAGATAATAGAACGTCCACAGACCAAAAGAAAGACTTGTTTATTTACTGTGAGGAAAAATAAGCTAGATGACTGCACGACTCTTAACTATAAGGGACTTAACATATGTAAGGCATGTGCTCATTGATCCACTTAACACAGCCAAATTATATACCAATGACAATGGATCTTAAGTCAGATTTAAAGTTTTTTGACATCTAATCCTAAGCACTTCTCCACTTCATTCCAACACCTGGTGGTAAAGGCTATAATAAGGGGAGAAGGAAGGAGGGAGAAATGGGATGGGTCTCTCTCTAAGAGCTGAGGTGAGAGCCCTTTGCTATGCTGTCACGAACAGTCTACATGCAAACCTCAGTGCCTGAGGGGGCACACAAGGGGTCCTCTTATTCCTGCCATGAGACAATGAATTCCAGCGGAGGAGAGGCATAAACGACTGGAAGCTGCAACTACCTTAGTTGCCACAGGTTAATTTAGAGATGGTGATGATGCTGAGGTGGATCTCTGTGCAGGCTCTCTGACAGGAGTCAGCCGAAGACACTGAATTACACGGTAAGGAATTTATGTGCTTCACTGAGCAGATGCCTGAGTATGTCTGGCAGCATTTCCTCAGAAGCTCAGCTCTGAACACCTTTTAGTGAGTGCTAACTGAGTGTGCAAGTCAGGTTTTCTTAATGTGTAAGAAGTGTGAAAAATGCTTAATAAACCAACTAGTTAAGTGATCTGGAAAGAAATACATAATATAAGACAGATTAGTTAACACATACACAACCTAAAAGGTAAACTCTGCATTAGTGAGTGGAGTGATACATGAATCTGTTAAAATGACACAGCTTAATGGACATCTCTGTTTTATTAAAGTGGCTTTTTGCAAATCCTGATGCAGCTGGAGTCAATATCAAAAGTCCCACTGCCTGCAATAATTCTTGGATCATGCTTGAAAGACTAATGCTACATTGGTTTATCCAATCTCCTTTAACTTTTCATTACAATAGTGTCATATTACGTGGAGGAAGAGAATAATCTCATTTGCGCACTTATAGAGAGAAATAGCTGAAGTTAATTGGCCTATTAAACAATTAATTCAATAAGTGGGTGTTATACACTAGCAGTCAGGTTATATGAGGTAAATTGTCTAAAGCATAAACAGAAACTATGGTCCAAAATAAGAGTTCATACACAAGCACTCCAAGAGTGAGAGATGACATAAAAAGAGTACAGGTTTAGAGAGACCTCTAGTGTTCCTTAGCAAAAAAAATGTATCGCACAATGCTGTTCTTTTAATAATCAGAAGTACTCAGCATAACCAGATCATCAGTCCTATTAAATCTCATTTAGCATTTCCAGGGTGTTTTTAATATAATACATCAAAAAATAGCTATACATTCTCAAGTATATAAATATTAGCCAGAACTCCCATTTCTGCTGTACTGCATAAACAGCACTGATGATCTAAGGCTGTTTTATCAGAGTAGTCTAAAGTGGCCCCTGGGGTAACAGAGAATCAGACATACATCTTTGCAAGTAGTTCTTCCATTTAATGCAGGATCTTAACATGAATACATTGTCATGCCTTGTTTCTTTTAGCAAGCCATCAAATTATTGTCTTGCTAGGTGTGGAGTTTTTTCAGTTCAAATAATTGCAGTATCATAAGGATTATAACAAACATTTCTCAAAGCATTTTATTTTCAAATGGTAACTTTGCATACTTTTAAGATAGCTAAAAGGCATGATCTTCATACTACCTGTAAATGTGAACAATTTTCTGTGTGCAATTTATCTTGTGGCATTATCTGCATAAGCAAACTTGCATATTTAACTATTATATAGGTTTACATGGAAGCTGCTGGGACCATCTTGCTCTGATTGACAATAATGAATGTCTGTGTTGGCAATTTTCAGAATTAGTCCACCTTCTGCAATGCTCTGGTGTAAATGAAAGATCTGATATTGGACAAACGGTGGACGTATGTATGAAGAGGGGCATATATGTGTATAGAAGAAAGTCACATTAAGGTGAACAACATGTTCTTTCATGTTCAGAAGACAGAAAGAAAAATCTATGCGAGTATTGAAAATATACAAGTAATATCGACCTCAAAACAAATTGTTTCTCTTGGCTCTTGTTTACTACACTAAGCTGACAGGGAGAGAACAGAGGAGGTTTAGCTGAAGGAAGAGGACCCCTCAAGCCAGCTTGCCTTCAGGCCCTGTGACAAATGTGCTCTGTATTGGAGTACAAGGGTCTTATAAACACAGACCAGTGTTTCCTCCTGCTTAGTGCAGTATGTCAGCAGTGATGCCCTGGCTGTTGTGTCCCCTTTGCTCTAGAGGTTCCTTTGTGGATCTCCTGATGCGAGAAGACACTTCCATGTTTGCCTGGGCATTCAGTTGCTGAGAACAGCTGGCTAGAAGAGATTAGACCAGCTTTCCTAACTGTACAAACTGTATCTTGATAGCTTCATATTGCTGAAAGCAATAAGAAAATGCATAGCAAACCCCTTGTAAAATGGATAGAGGAGGAGGAGGAGGAGGAGGTGAGGAGTGTCTTAAAAGCAAACAGCTCTCCAGGATGCTGTTTAGGACTGGCTGTTAGTTTTCAGCCCCAGTAGTCTCTGCTAATTCACTTGCTCCCACAGCTGAGGTTTCAGATTACCCAAAAAACCTTCAGGTCAGCAGAGTTCCTCTGCTAGTCATGTTCTGTAGTCTTGAACAAATGCTTGGTTGGCCATCCCAGTTGACCATCCTCATTTTAGAATAAAGTCAGTTAATTCAATCTGAAGGTGGAAAATCCCCTTGTGCCCTAACTCCCTGCTTCTGTGAATACCCTAAGGATTTGTTTCTTATCCTTCAGAGATAACTGCATTTGAATAAATCACTGAACAGGAATAAAACTTGCTTAAGATGCAGTTCCAGGGGATTTTCTTAACCCACTGCTGACTGGGTCTTCTGCTTCCATAGAAATGTGCAAGTATTACAACAATTGAGAGAAGATCTTCTATTACAAAGAAAGAGAATGTCATCCTAATATTTTCAGTAGGCAACTGGCATGTCTTGGAAGGTGAAGATGGTTTTGTTTGTATTAGCCCAATGGTGATGTTACTGAACAGGGGTTTGACAATTGCCCAAGTTCAAAAACCAGTGAAGCTCAGCTGAAAACAAGACTGAAACAGAGAGAAAGAGAGTGAGCTGTGATGTTAACTGATAGCTGGGGAACAGTGAGGAGCTATTGCTACACCTAAAATGAAATTTAATCAAGCAAATTTGGCTATTTGTGTTTCAAAGAATGTTTTGTTGTGGTTTTTTTTTTAATCTTGAGATCTCTCCTTTTCTTTTCCTGTTGCATTTATGGCTTTTGTCTTTTTCTGCAGGTCTAGAATTTGTTAGGAAGTGTTTGGAGGTGAATGATGGTATATGGACAAGTAGTCATGTGGCATTTCTAAACCAGGTATCTGTCATAACTGTCATATGTCTCAATAACTCCAGCCTTCTGCCGTTCCATGCTTTTAAATATACTATTTTTAGTAAATGAACAAACAATTACAAAGATTAGAAATGTTTCGGAGAAGAATGCGTTGAGGGCCTTTTCCTTTTTCTCCGTCAGATGCTTCTGGTGGGTTAATAACTCCATCTACAGTTCACCACTGAAATAGTTCCAGAAGTATTGGAAATATGAACCTGAACCAGGTCACTAATAAGATAAAACCCAGATTCTATTCACATTTTAAACAATGGACTAAGTGAGGAGAATATGCTAGTGTAAGGGTAAAAGTGCAAAATTTTGATGTGTTTTGCTGGAACTGCTTTTTCTGTGGCATGGAGTAGAAGGAGTGTTAGCACACAGTTGAAGCTGTTCTGCAATGGGTGTTGGCCAGTTTCTATTCCGGTGTTGGAGACTTCAGGACCTGTGGGCAAATGTCAGTGGGAAGGGTGCTAATGGGCTTTCTCCAAGTGGGATAGTAAAACTCCCTGAGACCGTACTCAGAATGGGCAAAATGAGCAGATCTCATCCCAAAGTCCAAGGGCAAAGTTGCAGGGAAAAAAGTGAAAAAAGCTATGATCAGATGCAGACAGATACACATCTGCTTTCCCGATGCTTTGAGCTGGCCAGACAAGCTAGTTTCTTTCTGGTCAAGTTTCAGCTGGCCTGGCCGCATGGCTCCCAGACTAGACCTCCTTCATAGCCAGCCAGCTCAGGATATGCAGAAGAGGCTTGTCTGAACTTGATGTGCCAATACAGCTCCAGGCGCTGTGGTCTAGTAGAAGATGAACAACAGAGTTTCTGATAAGGGTCAGTGGTATTCCTATCTTATATAGAAATCAATTTTCACAGATTATTCTTCTGCTTTTATCAGTGTTACTTTTGGCAGTAGACCTGGGTAGCATTAAACAAACATACAGTCCTTGTACATGAACTACAGTCTGTGTTGAGTGTTTTTATGTAAGTGTGCTCATCTGTTTGTGACCTGCTTTGCCATGTCCAAATTAGATATATATTAAAAATTACTAATGTGTAAAATAAAGAGGTAATGAACTCCAAAAAGAAGTTGAACTACTAATTAGTTATTATTATGCCTGAGGTTATAAAATTTGTGGGCATCAGTTTTAGCATGTATGTCCACATGTGGGCAGATGTATTAAAACAGCTCTGCTTACAGAGAGGCTTAATCTTTGCAGCTTTCACCACCTTCTTTGGAAGCTGTGGGAACTCTGTGCTTCTGAGATCATTATTTTGTAGGAATCTAAATAGGCATTCTGGTGTATTAATTACTCCAGGTCCTACGTAATTCTTTTTTTAAAATTTATCAGTCAAAACAGCTGTAAATTTATTAACAACAGACTTATGTAGTAGGTGAGCTGCTTAAAAAAAAAATCACTGTTAACAAATTAAGGAGGACAAAAATACAAATATGGTTTTGTAAGCCCAAAAAGCAAGTAGCAAGTAGAGCCAGGATATAATGGTACTCATGTGGTATTTTTTAGCATGTTATGAATATGAATACATTTTCTGCCACAGTAGGATTTTGCAATGTGTACCATATTATAGGTGTGGAGGTTAGACCACTGTAAAAACCATGGCCTGATGCCTTTCATCTTTGCGGCTGGTGAATTCTCACTGTTGCACAATCTTCTTCCTGTGTGGTTGTCACTCAACACTGTTTGCTGGCAACTTTGGCAAAATCTTAGGGCAAAATAACTCTAAAAACAGTATTTGAACTAGGCATTTAAGAAAATAGTGTAGTTTATTCTCAATGATCATGATAGCTAAACGTTTTTATGTGAATCAATTTTTTCCTAGTCTTATTTGCTCTTGAAATCCTTGGGAATTATATTCTAGTGACATCTGTTAACACTGCTGCACTTAACATGTAATTAGGAAGGGAAAAAAAGAAAACAGAAAACAAAAGCCCATGCCAATCTAAATGTGCTTGAAAGGTGCCGGATTGATAACTCTGGAGAATTGAGTCCTCTGTTTATCCTCTGAATTAGTGCAGCAAAATCAATGGCAGCATAAACTTGCTCATGTCACCCTGAAACGTCTCATGCTCACTCAGCTGTGAGGGTAGCCTGGGCTTCGTTTCACCAACAGTCCTTACGATCCCAGTAGGAATGATATGAAGGATGCTGTCCTGTGGTGGAAGGACTGTACTGAGAACACTAAACTAATTTCAAATAAATTTTTGACTGTCCATCTGAGGTCAAACTTTTGGTTGTACTTTGCAGTTCCAGCATAGATTACAAATGGTGATTTTGAATTAAAAGGCATTATAGTGCATTTCCAATCTCTTAGCTATCTAATCCCCTGGTGTGTTTTTATTTAATGCATAAACTTCCATTGACATGACAGAGCCAGAGGCATTACAATCTATCATGTCAAGACTTCATACATTAACAGTTCCTGTTAGCACGCGTTGGCACAATACACTGTAATAGTTCTGAATTATGCTAATGATCCATGGATAATGGGTCGCAAGGAGAGTTTTGAACTGTACCTTTAAACCAATGCCACAGTGCTTTTAGGATGTGTCAAAGTGCACGGAGGCTTGGCACTATAACACGCTTTAATGCATCTTCAGAGCACCTTATCTTGTATGTTCTGCTTTAATTGAGATTAAATGGCTTTGAAGGACCTAATACAATTTCAAGGACAATGCAATATCTCACATTCTCAGTGAAAGGTTTTTAATGTATTTCCTTAAAACCAAGACAAATATTCCATACAAACACATTACACCAAACTGATGTTAAAGGTCTGTCTCAAACTTAGACAAGCCAATACAATTTGAATTAAAAGCATGGCACAGTATTCCTGAGGCTATGACTAGGATGGGGTGAGAGAATTGCATAGGATCTTGGGTTCTGCAAGAGCACCAGTTAGCAAAGTAGCAACAGAAGCAACACTTTTTTAAAGGAAAGTAGGGGTGCCTAGATCCTGTGGAAAGTCAGACTGAATTTGTGCCAGGGAAGGCTTGTGAGAGTATTCTTCTGGGGGTACGTACTCTGAATTCTTTGCATGATGTCAAGGCAGGAGCAAAGCCATCCTGAAAGTTTGGTTTCGTTTGTCCCCCAGTCTTCACTACCTTCTGGTAATAATGGTTTAAGAAAATTTAAATAGATGTTATATGAAAAAAGACATGACAAAAAAAAGACTCAGCCCCCATCTCCTTTTTTTGTAACTTCAGTTTGATACTTAACATTTTACTTAGTTGCAAACTTGTCCTCCCTGCCTTGCTTCAATAATGATATAAAGGTGCTGCAGTATCTTGGAAGATGTTGTTGTATTCCAATAATGATAACTGTGTAGTTTCATGACCCTCCTGAGCTTACAGTTGAGGACTCGTTGGAAAAACTGCCATCATATCACAAGGATGTGAAGTGTAATACTGCCAATTTTTTGAATTATTCATTAGTTGGAAGGAAAAAGAAGCAACAAAGACACAGGCTTCTTTTTATTTATGGTTTTACTACTCTTCATATTTTTTAAGCAAAGGGAATACAATTCTTCCATCTTTTCCACAACAACAACTCAAAAAGAAAAGAAAAAGTGTATGCTTGAAAAGTTGGGATTTGTGGGAATACATTTTCCTCTTTTAACTTGCATTTTAACATAAGGTAAAACATTTTTTGACAAGGTAAGTAGAGTAAACAAAGATCAGTGAGAAAGCAGAAATTATTGAAGTACTGGAAAAAGTGCTGCAGGCTACTTTTTCACACATTGCTGCTCAAGTCAGGATTATGCTATGACAGTTCTAACTCTCCTGCTGACATCCTTATAGACTCTATTACATTATTTACTTCTTGTAAAATAACATTCTATTACAGCTCCTTCATGTCCTGCTGCTATTCTAAGTTCAAGGGGAAGAAATTCTGCTCAACCATAATTCCTCGCTTCCAGCTCGTTAATACAGCTCCGAGGAGATCATTATTAAAAAGACTGATATGCAGCCTCTATTTCATGCCCCATTTTCTGTTGCAGTAGCAACTGTATTTCTAGGGTGTTGGTCTTCACTTAAATGAACAGCACTGCATAAGATGCATTAGCCTGGGTCTTGAAGTATCGGATGAAGCATGCCCCACTCTGTGCTGAAGATGTAATGTGATTTTTATGTCCGTAAGGGGGAAAGCTTTCAGATATTTCTCTAGCTTTTTCATTGCAGGGAAAAGTGAAGCCAGGCATGCAATCATACCTGATTTCAAAAGAAAAAGAATTGATTCCCAGTAGACTCTCTGAAAATTGGCTTAGGTCTCTTTTTCAATGTCAGGAGATAATCAAACATATATCACTGAGTCCCACGTAAGGAGTCTGTTGAAACTTGTTTTCTGGGAAGACATACTTATTAGGACCCAGAAAATGAATTTGCCTACTGTCTCTGAATTCTCACTGTAAGTCCAGTTAGCAACTAGGTGTACCACTAACAAAATATTCCCACAGTGTGGTAGAATGCTCCCAAAGCATCAGCCTTTGAAAAGTACTACTTTCATGACTGCCTGAAATCACCCTGGCGAGTCAATCATCAGCCCTGCTGCTTGCAGTGTGAATCTTGAAAGCAGCACTCGACACTTGAAGAACTGGCATCAAACCAAACAGCAGTGACCACATGCTTTGAGATGGTCAGAGGACAGGGAACCCCTGGCACTACACACACAGTTCTGAGCAGTGCACTTCTTTGGCTTTCAAAACCTGTTTGGACCATCTCTAATGAAATTTAGGTAGCATTTAATCAGTAGTAATACAGACAACATGATAATTATCTAATTATCCAGTCCTTGGGAAGAGATATTTAATAAACTTCCCAGCAAAAAGTTAATCATACGTGCTCTTTCTTCAAGGCAAACAGTGAAACAGCTGGAAAATCAGCACCAGCTGCAGTAGCATTTCATTATGTATGTGGTGGGTCCTGACAAGAGTAGTGCAGAGCATTTGGCCGTTGATCTCTGAAGTTTGGCAGGGACTGTGTGGGAATTAAGAGTGACTTTTGCCACTTGCCTCTACCCGAACCAGGACTTCAGTCACTGACTCTATTATTTTCACAGTTTGCTGCGCAGCTTAGAGTTACGGCACTGGAATTGGGGATAAAGTTACATACATGAGTGTGCTGTGTCAGAAGCTGGTGATTGTTAACTCTGTCTTCATGGTAATGGACATGGCTAATTAAATATCTCATCATCATGAGAAGGGTCTCTGATGATCCTTCACAGAGGCAAGAGGTGAGAGTGGCAGGAGGTCCAATTTAAACCTATTTAAACCAATTTAAACTAACCTTTAATTAGTGTGGTTACTAATTCTACTAGAGTAATCAAACAGGATAGATACTTGCTATTTCTTTCAGATATGGGGCTATTGGTCAGTCTGAAAGAATTCTTTTGATTCCCGGTACCCTTTGATTTCAAGGGAGTTTGGGACAGATTCCCATTATTTTGCTTCACAACCTTATTGGTGGGTTAGTCTGTGGAGTCCCTGGATGTGTCACCCAGGCACAAGTATGGGCCACATGTTTATTACTGGCAAAGAAAAAAGCAGGTTGCTTGCTAGTGCCGCAAATTTTCATTTCCCCTAGGCGTGAAAGGTGATCCTCTTCTTCGTCCCCTTACTTCTCTATCTCCCCAGTCTGACCTGCTTTTTCTGTAAGAAGGGTTGATTCTTCTCTGGGAAACACGTTTTGAAAGAATTTCAGTAAAAATACCACGAATATCTGACCAGCTGCTAAAGTCATTTAGTTCAAGTGCCTTTGGAATATTTTTAAGATCCAGTATCCTAGCTCAGTCTGCACTGGTAATCCAGTCTCTGAACCAGGGAGTCATTATATTTATCTGTTTGGGTTTGGGTTTTATATACCACCAATTACTGTTATCAAAATATGTTAAATTAACCGTGTTCTAGGAAAGCAGATAATTTCACTGTAGACTGGTAAATATCCGATTATAAATGAAGCTACCTTTTATTTATTGCAAAGGCTAGCACATTCATCAGCATGCCTAATTAAAATTTAACAATTAATAAGCAGTGGCAAACCCTGTACGAAGGTCAGTAACAACCTAAGCAAACTTATCAAAAATGCAAAGGGGTTTAGAGTTTTTAAAAAGTTCATTCTGTCCTTAATTAACAGATCTAATTACAGCTCTGCCATAGCAAAATGCAAAATGATGTCTTCAAAAGACAAGAAGTCAAAGGTTTAATAGTGCAGATAACCTTCTTCTCCAGTACATACCGACCCAAGTGTAGAAGGGAATTTTACCAAGCAGTCTGGATGGCTTTGACAGAAATTAAAGCTAAGCAATACATAGAAATCCCCAAACAACAAAGGAATTGAGAGGGAATAAAAACTCTCTTGTGTCTTGGGATTTGAAATAACACCAAGTCAAGACTTTGGATAATCTCCTTTCTTAGCAAGTTGTCAATGTATTTATTCTGTGACCTTTGCTGGTTACTTTTGAATAACACTTTCTGTTCTATAGACTGCATGTGTTTAATTATCACCTCATTCAATCAAAATGGACAGTGCAAAAATCAAGGATAATCTAGCATAGTAGAGCTAAATACAATATTGCAAAACACTTAAAATTCCTGCAGTTAATAGTCAGCATTTAGGAGCTGAAGGACGATTTTCCAAGTTTCACTGAAGGGTTTAGTTATGCATTACTTCTCCAAGAAGACTTAGAAAACACTGAGCGTTATGTTCAGAGTTTTGCAGGAAGAGGCTGGAAATGAACAGAATCGGGTTCATCAGTAAGCAAATTAAATCTTCCTGGCTGATTTATATGGGCAAGGGTCATTACATGTGGGTAATATAAAGTGGCTGAAAGAAAAATCAGACTGCTTAAAATATTAATAATATATAGCTGAAATTAATTGTTACTATTCATCTTTACATTTGGATTAGCAGAAAGAACACCAGTATGAGAGGCAAGATCTCTTCAGGGAAACCTGACCTATGTGAATATCCTTATTGTTCCCTTTCATACCCGGCCAATGACAAAGTGAATGTAGACCTATGGAAGATAGATATATAAAGTAGAAACAATTGAATCTCAGTAATTATCTTGGAAACGCTCAGAAACACAGGAGCCATATTCATCTTATACTGGAAATGAAGTGCATCATAACAAATTTTTCAACCAAAAGGCTCATTAAACGCAACATGAAAACAGAGAGTCTGTTCTGAGCAATCTCCATGAATTGTCCTCTAGCTTTACAGCTGCGCTATCATGACCTGAATTAATTTCATATGGCATGATAATTTTCTATGGGCTGTAGGAGGAAAAAAAATGAAGCCCGATCAGACTGATGAGCATTTTAAGGCTTCTCTTTAATTCCTTTTCTTAAAAAGAACATAATCTTCTGTTTTTAAACTGCCTGGCTTGAGCCAATAGGTAGCATCAACCATCAATAACATGCCATACTAATATGGCCTCATGCTAGTTCTGTGTTACATATTTAAAAGCAGAAATGGTGAGGCTTTCAAATGTAACAAACATTCTTTTTCTACTCAAAGGAGCCAGACATCCTGTGTGGCCATGACATGATCCCCACCTCACCTTTAAGGAAATTACAGTGATCTGTCTAAAATGTGGGTGCTCAAAAAGAGTTTTATCTGGTATTTGGTCCGTCTCTGCATCCTGCCTCAGTAGAGGAGACAAAACTGGTCCTGCTACATTCCTTAAAAACACAGATAGTAGAACACACATACCGCATTATCACATTCCTTTCTTTGGTAACACTTGCTTTAAGATAAGAAGTGAACATAATTACTTGAGTTCTGCTGATGGGAAGTGAAATATAAGAGGTAGGCATTATTACTGTTACTGTTATTGTTATTATTGAAGTAGCAGGAAGTGCAGTGCTATAAAAACTCTTCTAAGCAGTCACTCCCTCTTACAGACCGTTAAAGGTTCACTTCACACTTACATCTCTTTCTTCCAGACTTAATCCTGAATCATTAATTTTGCACTTGACATTCCTAAAAGAAAGCTTTTTTGAAGCAAAACTTTCCCTTGATGTCTGAATGCACCCTGAAGATGTTAATCACCAGAGCAGTAAATTCAAGACAAAAAGCCATCCAGGTACCTTGAATTTATTGAGACTTGAAAGCAGTAAGATGCAAAGATTTTTGTTTTATTTTCCAGCACCATACAATGTCCAAGCTTCAGACAATATCCTTTATTAATAGCAATCTGAGTAAGCAAGGTTGTTAAGAATAATATATGGCCCAAGACACTATATGAAAGGGTGATAAATTAGATTCAAGAGAAAAGAGAACCAAACCAAGTCCTTCCTCCCCTCCCTTACCAAACTGTCAGTTTACAGATCAACTAGCTTTAAAGATAAAACTTATAGAGAGAGTTGACAGTAAGGGTAAATACAATCTTTGGGCTGTGCAGGTAAGATACCTCTAATGAAGAGATTTTATTTTTTTTTTTTAATTCTAGCTACCTCTATAAACTTTTTCTTTTTTCTCTTCTCTTTACCCTTTCTTTTCCCTTTTTCCTTCTGTTTTCCCTTTTCCGTCTTCTCTCCTTTCCTTTCCAAGAGATTTTTCTCTGTCAGTGCTTCACCAAAATACAAAATAAATACAGGGATCTTAAAATGTCCTTTAATATTTTGTTTGGAAGAGACACCCCTTCCCTGTTCACAGATATCCTTCCCAAAGGAGTTTCTCACTTTCTTTTAAGAATATCACAGCAATGTGAAAGGAAGCAAGTGATTTTTCATTTCCAGTCCTCTGTGAAGCTTTTTCTTCCTCCTTTCCTATCACAGCACAAATCCTTTCCAAATTAAAGCAAACACATGAAGCAAATTATGAATTTTGCTTAACTGTTAACAAATGAAGACCACCCGTCTCAAATATTCTCAGGCTCAGAAATTCTGAATATCTCATGCATTATTGCCCTCTAGTGTTACTTCAGAATGTATGTAGAAGATTCCATCTGTAAAATTGAACCACAAATGCATGTTTCAAAGAGACAGGGCCAGATCTGAACCTGAGAAGAATTGACCATATATCCGTGAAAAGAGGTATTTTGCAATCCCTTGATTTCGGTTGGGTCAATTATCTAAGGTCTTTACTAAGAACCAGTGCTTTGAATATTCATTTCCACACAAAGGCAGTGGGGGGAGCACAGGGATCTTTACTTTGCTCTCCACATCTCTATTCGTACTCCAAAGAGGGTGCCACTGGTGCCATATGGGCATTTTGATCTAATCCCAGTTTTCCTGTGGCTGAAAGTTTCTCAGGGAGTTTAAAACGCTTGGTTTAGCAATGGGACAATATAAATAAAATGAATAAATACGGCAGTGTGAGCTCAAAACAGCATTGTTGTAGAATGGCATGAACAAATTGGAGTGTGACCTGTTATCATGTCTGGTTCATGAGACTTAGATGTGCATCAAAGCATGGGAAAAAAGTAAATAATTATAATTTTCTGTGGAAATATTCCAAGGCTTTCCAATTTCCAGGGAAATTTACAAGTTGAAATGGGAAGAAAATTACTAAGTCCCAATTCTTTCCTTATGTCTAAAGCAAATTCTTAATGCAAACAGTCCCAGACTGTGAGGGAATGTGGATCCAGATCTGCCCTCTCTATGAAAGGAGGGACAAAATAACTACTGTCCCCCTGCAAGAGAAAAATTACATGTTAGTAGACAGGCTGCTAGCAGTTTGCTAGCATAGATGCTGAAAATTATGACCCTGTATCACTACTTAGGTAACTCAGTAAACCTGATCTAATAACATACTGGCTAGTTGCAATTTTAAGTAAAAGCAATCAACAGGAATATTCAGTTTCTTTGAAAATGAGACCTCTAAAATAATGTTTTGGTTGGTATTTAGACGGTGTTCAGTGTTATTACCAGACAGGCATCAAATACTGCATGATTATTCATTTTACCAGTCTATTTCCTCATTTGATGGAGGTCTGCTGGAAAGTATATCATGTGGCTTAGTGAATAAAGTTACCACCTATGGGATGCTGAGAGTTCAAATTCTGGATTTCCTGCATCATGTTGTTGTCCTGTGCTTCACTTTTCCCATCTATAAAATAGGATGATGAAAGAATTCTCTAATGTAGAATTCTTTGAGATCTGTAGATGAAAAAGGTCCATCAGAGCTGGGGTTTTACTAGATAATATCCAGACTTCCTCTGAAAGCTCTAAACGTAATAGGATAAATTACTAGATTTTTTAAATTCTCTTCAAACTCACAACAGTTTTTCAGAAAAGTTCTCTAACCTTCCTTTAAAGTTTCGAGCCCAGATTAGCAGGTAAATGCACTTTTCCTCAAACCATATATCATATTCATTTTGCTGCCATTTAGGGGGTAGTTTGAAGGAAAAATCCAGGGGACTCAAGTCAAGAGTCCCAAAGTGATCCATGCAAAGTACAACTTCCAGTTCTTTCTCAGGTGCTTTCATCCTGTGCTCATGCAGGAGCTCACGTGCACTGCTGGAAAAGATTTTGCTGGGAACATGCTGATGAAATCCAGCAAAGAACTCTTTGTTCATTTCTTATTCAAAATCCTGAAATCCCCAACACAAGCTGAATCATGACATCTTAGCTGTTTACAAACAAGAAATGTTACTATGTTTTTTACATATTCATATTGGGCATGATTTTTGTCTCATACTGTTTTTACAGCTGTATACTGCAGTCAATTTCAATGACATAACGTGACCTGTCCTAATAAAAGGAGCAGAATCAGAGCAATGTTAAATATCCCATTGTATTTTATGATCTATTTATCTGTTTCTTTAAATGTGTAAGGGGTCTGTTATATATGTTCTTTTGGCAGCCATTTAAAGGCACTGATGATTAGACTTCTAAAGTCATTTGGGCACTTATGCTCAGTACCTCCTGGGATGTTCAAAACAGCTGAGGTACTTCTGGATTTAAAGGATTTTGACAACAGTGAGATACTAAAGATTTTCAAAACTGTCAATAGGCATTTATCTACATCTTTAGAAATGAAATGTCTTTCAAAATGTGACCCTAATCCCTTTCTGAGAAGAGGGGACATCTTAGTACTGGGTGTGTTACATGACACTTTTAAAACACACTTTGCCAACATTTTTACACATCTCCTTGACCTGCCTGCAAGAAGTTAGCATTCAGACAACTCAGAGAGGATGACTTAAAATCTGATCTTGAACAAGACACTATTTTTCTAAAAGATTGCAAACGTGTCTAACATTTCATGCTCTGAAGCTCATTTTTTTAATGATGCTCATAACTAGATTTTTATGGTGAATCTTTATGATTCAGAGAAATCAAATCTCAGAGTGATTTGTGTCCCCCCTTAGCTATGGTTATAGCTTTATAGTAATCTTAGGATGTGCACTAGTTGGTTTTTATATTCAAGGCCTGTTGAAACTAAATGGGTAAATGTACTGCAGGTGGCACAGTTTCCTAGTACATAATGAGGCCAATTGTCTTCATGTATGCAGCTGAAGTGAGAGGTTTTCCAGAGAGGAGTTCCACTAGAGTCAGGGAAGGCTTCAGAGCAGCAGCAAAAATGTCTGAAGATTTACTTCATAGCCCACAGCAACTGCAGCCATCACAGTTGTAAACACTTGTCTCCATAGAGGAATCTCTTGGGATAAAGATAGCACAGAGACACTCGGTATAGTTCTTCATATGCGTTAAACACATTTGTATCAACATGAGAGGAAACTCCACACAACCCAACAAAAGACACAGTGTGGAAAAAAGCTCTGGCTGTTCACTTTCTGTTCTGAGCAGCACAGCTGTACTGGGTGATACTAATGAAACTGCCAGCTCCGATCTCTGAGCAAAGGAACTGCACATGGTGTATAAGGTACCTTCATCTGCTGGCTCTAGGGCACAGCTGCCTTTGGGCCATGACTGAGCTTCTTGCACTCTGGATTTACTATTGAGCCAGTCACAGTAGTAGTATATGTAAGGAAGATTGTGCATTTACCTCTAATTTGAACTGGACACAAACAGGATATTTTGCATGGTCAGAATGCAAGGGTTGTTTAACTTTGGGGGGATTTATTCCTTAATTTTTGGATAAGCAACGTAGACTGGAAGGTGGGCTGCCAAAGAATGTGAGAAAACTCTTACGTTCAGAAGACTTACAGGTCGTTGCTTGCACCTGCCTGTCCCTGTGTTCCTTCTCTCCTTCTGGCCAAAAATGGAGCCATGTGTCTTGATCCCTTCATACTCATTTGATCTGTTCCCTGTGTGCCTTTTTCCTTTTATATGGCAAAAACAATTTCCAGGGTCTTTTTATTCTTGTTAGTCCTGTAGAATCAACAGAGCAGTAGGGAAGTAGTTTGGATGATTTTCTCTCTCTTACATTGACAATAGAGTTTTAACTAAGACACCACTTCAGAAGAGCAGTAATGAAATGCACAAGTCAAGGAGAACACAGCTGTGACTTGCAGAGTTTGCAGGGCTGTCAGCGAGAAAAAAATGTATCTTTACCTGTAAAGCGGGCAAATTTATTCTGTAAGACTTTGAGAGAAAATAAATTTGGAACTTCACAGTGCTATTTATTCAGTCACTTTTCAGCATATAACCACTTCTTAAAAGTTCTCATAATAGTCAGTAGGAATCTCATAAGCATCTCAATGCACCTTACATTCTTACCTCTGTCAAGAGCCAGGAACCAAGTTTATAACAAGACCTATCTTCTTTTATTTTGCTGGAGAGACTCTTTTAATCAGTTCACAGTTGCCTGGTATGTGTCTAATTTTATGCAGCAAGAAAGAGGTGAGCATATCCATACTGACGTAACAAGTTCTGAGATATTTTGCTTTGAAATTTACAAACAGATAGGATCCATGACTGGAATTACAAATGTAGATAAGCATAACACATTTAGAATTGCATTTCTTTTCTTATAAATTGTTTCTCTGCAGCTTGTCATTGTTTGTGTAACATACCAGCAGACTCAGGACAGGCACAGTAATACAAATGTCATTGGGCCACATTCAGAGTAGGATACAAACTCTGATTTCATATATGCAAATACATATTTTAAGATTGCTCAAATTTTAAAAGAAAGCTGTACATGAGATATATAGGAGAATAACAAGAAACAAGAAAAGTTTAGCTTTAAATGCATTCCTACCATTATGTCTGGAAAATCTCCACTGCATTCTGTAGTTTAAATCTGTACTGAGAAGAAAATTTGGCCCTGGAAACAGCACAGACTACCTTCTGTAGGTCTAGCCAGGAGTATGCTAAGCTAGAAGGAGAAGTGGATCTATGTGGTTTCAGACCATAGTTTCTGCCTTGAGTCCCATAAAACAGAATGACAGAGAAAAGCTTATTTTAAGTGTCATTGTTTAGCTCAGGAGCTAATATCTTAAGGGTGCCAGTGGTATTAAGTATACCTCCAAGCAGATACTTAGCTCCTAATGCATTTTAATGGAAGCAATCTGATTCAAGACTTAAGCGTTAAGTGATAGCTCATATAGGGTTTTGAAGATCCAAGTAGCTTAAACCTTACTGGTTTTGGTACCTGGGGTCAAGTTCCTTTTCATGTTCTCAGAGTCATATCTGTTCTTCCTGCCTGGAAGATCTGAGCAAAAGTGTGAACTGGTCTCCATGTGCCTGGGTTTCCTCTAACTAGAGAGTAAGAGAGGATTCAACGTGTAGGGCTGTACCTCTTATAGTAGAGTTTGGGTTCAGGTCCTCCGAGGTATGTGGCTTTCAGCTGGTATGCGATGCAATAGATTAATAGGCGTTTAAGCTTATTTAGGGTCTAGACCTCAGATGTTGGCACTAATTAGCTGCTTAAATCACTGCTGAATGGAAATGCAGAATGAAAAAACTTTTTACCCTCAACATAGTCCTTTCCAAATTAGGATGAGACGTTTGCTGAGGATAGAAAAATATCTTGAACATGCTGTACTTGCACTATACCTGTTCTGTAGCTATACAGAGAACTCGCAGTTCTGGCATCTCTCCCGGACTCTGCAGTATGTTCACTTCCAGTTTCAAACAGTTTAGTAGTAAAAGATCCTTCCCTGGCAGTGGCTACAAATATCAGAATTCCCACTGTGAGGAAAATTTTAAATATTCAGAAATTCCTCTTCAAAGCCTTAGTTGAAAATCACTATAACAAATTCTGCTCCTGTCTTTGTCTTTTATCTTGTGAAGAAAAGCAAAACCATAAAACCTTAGGAAACAAAATCTGTCTTTGACCTTATCCTTGCCCGGATTGGGCATATACATGTATGGAACTAGAGCCTTGTTAGTCAGCAACTGAATGTGTTTGCAAGTTTAATGATACAGTGTCCAACCTATTCAATTACAATACTAGAGCTTAATCACACTAGTAACAAGTTCTTAGAGATCTGGAAGTGGTATTCTGCTCATACTTGCTACTTTTCTTTTTACCTGTTACAGTGCACTTGGGCATCTGCTAGTTTTGGCAAATTCAAGTTGATGTTGTCTTAGAGAGGCAAGAGAAGATCACAGCTGCATGCCCTAATTGTAACTCCCAGAGAACCTGAACTGGGCCAGCTCTGGAAAATTAAGTAATTCTCTTGGTCCAGTATAAAAAGGATCTGATAAGTGCTGTTCTGGTCGACTGTTTTTATGATAGCAGGGAGGCCTTTAGGGGAAACCCTTTAGGCAAAAACATTATTAGAAAAAGTTTTTCAGAGATTTTCAAGCTGTGTGTTGTGATTCTTTCTTACACTTCTTTAGTGGTCAGGCTGAAGACAATTGTCCCTTTGTTCTTAAGCTCTGAGTTTAGAATATAGGAAATTACTTGTCTTTCTAACAGGCTGTAAACGTAGGCTTTGAAACTGTAGTTGACTTGATACGTTCTTGGCTTGCTGACTTTGCTTTATCCTCTTAACAGAATAAATGATCTCATGTAATAACAAACCTGACAGATCTTCATAATTGATCGCTATTCCTCACAGATGAAGGGCACAGGATGCAAATAGAATTAAGTATTATGCAATGTAAGTATTGATTCTTTTAATAGCAGTACTGCTTTTCTCTGTAAGTGCTCACCTCAGCAATAAGAAATTATGGGGAAAAATAGAAGCGGGAAGTAAAATTAGACTTAAATGAAAAAAATACGTAACTGGTAACTCAGTGAAAGCCTGCCAAGTAGTCTCTCATTGCCTAAGGGTTCAGCTTTATATAAAGCCCTTAACTGTATCAATAGATTCCTTTTGGACTACTGAAGGCTAAAACAAGTATAAGTGGGGGAGAAGTAAGAAATCAACCCTGCTTGTACTAGACACAAGTTAGTAGTATTCAAAAACCCTTTATACAATCAGAATAATTTATGGATGAGTGATTGGCATAGGCTAAGAGGTGCTGTGGGTAATGGGTAGAGTGGCATGGGGAGCATTGCTCACGCCTCTTACAGCAAAATTATAATCTAGAAAATTGTGCTTTCAAAGCCTGATGTCCTTGATAAACAAGGAATGGCAAGACTTATTAAAGTGTAGTCTAATCATTGTTATACCCTGATACTGGAAGAGATAGGTGTCAGGTTCTGTTACTGCGGAAGTTTTCACAGCATCCAAATGATCTCTTTTGAGGTGTGTGAGAAGGCACATTGGCACATAATATGTGCACACCTATTCCCAAACCTGCAAAACCACTGCAGGAACCCTTTAACCTGTTCTTTCATCTTCTCTTATACATCACCGTTGTCTCACAATCTGCTCCCACTGAGCATGCTGCAGTTGTCTAACGAATTTCACATTCAGATGGTTGACTCACGTTACACTCCACAGGGTCATATAAATGTTCTGAAACTGACAGTTGTGATTACAAGTTAGTTGGGTAAGAAGAGGACCCCTGGGCACAAATCTCTGATGTACCTGAAAATTTTTTTGGCAGCAGTGACTAAATCTATCCCAAGCCTACAAGGTCAATTTGCAGCTCAGTTGCCGTCCATATTTATCTGCCTCACACATTGAAATTTTACTATGACAGTGATTGGATCTCTAGGAAATACCTCAAGTAGATTGTTTCCACGGATAGCCTGTAATCCTCATTCTCTTGAAATGATCTTCCAGGATATGTCATTCTCCTGATGATGCCATCTTATGTTAAGTTCAAAAAAGAAGAAAACCCAAACCAAAATATGTTCTTATAGTAATAGAATTCACCTTGATTTCAAATCTCAATGGCTTGTAACTTGGTAAGCCTTGGTCACAGTACTGTCACCAAGTGTAGGCACTGTCCTGATAAACAATAAAGGAAAAGGGTTGACTGCTAGAAGGGACAAAGAATACAGTGTAAGATATTAAGTAACTTAAATTTCTTATGTTAGTTGTGACATCTCATATTATGGAGGCACTTAGGAATAGAAAAAATACGGAAGACAAGGAAAATCTGTTTACCCATACAGCCTCTTTTCTCGTAAGCACTTTCAATTTCTGATGATTTTCCTGCTGAGAACTAATATATTTAATCACAGTAATAGTATGACAAAACACCAGATAACTACAGTCACAAAAGTCATTCCTACATGTACTGTGTGGATTTTATAAACAATAGCAATTTTAGAAGCAAGTGGTGGGGGAGGAAATCAGACTGTTGAAACTGGTTTTAAAGTATTTAGCATTTAGCCAGTTTTAAAGTATTTAGCATGAGGTGATATTTGAGAAGTTTTCAGCTGAGTCTCTTGAGAGAACCGCTTCTCTTGGACCATGATCAAGGCAGTGCATGGCCTTGTGTGATATAGGGACATGCCTGAAAAGGAAGAAGGTTTTAACTAGGATTTTGTAATTCACTAAATGAAATGGATGATTCTTTTCAACTCTGAACACAATCCACTTCTGAACTGCTAAATATTGAAAAAAATAAGACAGTCATTGCTCTGAAGTAGCTGTTTGATATTGAGACAATGCAGCTGATATTTTTGTCTGATTTTTTTTTCCAAGAACAAAAGCATGTAAAAGCAAGGGAGGTTGCTCAACGGCTTGGATAAACTGGTATTTTTTTGTGGTAGACTGTAAAATGAGCACTGAAAGAGAGGGAAAATAACTTTCTTTAACTCTGTCTTATATGTGTTCCTAAAGTTGTGAAATATCCATGCAGCATAAGGGTTCAAGAACTTCAGCATTCAAACACTGTCACTGCAACTAACTTTACCAAGGGCCTAATATAATGCATGCTGAAGTCAACAGGAGTCTTTCCATCAGCTGGAATGGATGTTGGAACAGGTTCAACACAACACAGAAATGCAAACTCTGCAGCTTTTGCTCTCAGAGGAGCTCTCCACTATGTCAGCTGAAGTAAACTCTCCATTAGCTGAGCTGGTATTGTCATCTGCGATACTGAACACATAAGCAATTCTGCAAAATAAGCCATGTGCTAGAAAGTAGTGATGGGCACTAGATGCAGCTAAGTACATATCTTCAGAAGTACCATCTCTGTGCTGTATATGTGCTATGATGTGCATTATGTAAAGTTTCTGCTCAGCAGAATTAGTCATTTTATTCTGTACTTAATTTTGATATTTAATCAAAAGACTGTATTTTATAGTTACTCAACAAAGAGTGTTCCCTAAGATAGGGAACTAACATGCGGGGAATGGACATGCAGAGGTTTTTTTGGAACCTATACACTGATCTCCCTTGTGACCGAAGGCAAAGTTGCTATAGCTTTCTCCATCATTATTCAATTGCTAAAATAGCAATTACACTTAACTAGGGGCCATAAATGCTACCGGTGTTCTATTGTGAATGTGCCCTCTTGCCATTGACAACCTGGAGTCTTAGTCCTGCAAAATTTTGCTTTTTATTTACAGCCCTCTAAGTACATTTCTAGAGCTAGATAATAGAGTCTTTGTCAGAGGTACAAGCAATAAAATATTACTATATAGCTGGCATCTCTGAAGCTAGAATACAATCCAATCAAACTGACACAACTGATAAAATTCGGTGCTGCAACTCTTGCAGAGTGTTTACAGAACTCTGAAATGCTTGACTACAGAATGGTCCTGAAATCAGTGTGGTTTTGCCATAAAAACACACTACATCAGTGCCAGGGAATAGCGTGCGTCATTGCACCGATTTAATGCTCCATGCCAACCCCATTCTCATCAGGAATTGGTCACCAGGGACAACTCAAAGTGTTTTGCTGCTTTTAAATAAGAAATCTAAATTAGTGGAAGCTTCAAGTGGAGGTGTATGTTTTCTTTTGCTACCAGATATCCCTCTGTCCTTTGCATCAATAAAACCGATTGATTCTAAATTTGCTAATCCTGTTGAAAATGCTTTTATTGTGCTCTGAGTCTAGTAAATGGGGATGGAAAGTGATAGTTACAGTAGAAGCAGTATGATGTAGATGGTGAGTCAGAACTCCTGAAGTCCAGCATGTTGGGATTGTTTTGTTTGTTTGAAGAAGTAATCTAGGGCTACGTTATAAATGTAACTTCAACCCTAAGTATGCTTTGTTTATCACTTATTTCTTGAAGAACTAACTTTATATTAGGTAGCAAAGTATTTCCTCCTATGCAGAGGAAGAGAAAGTTTTGGTTTCATATTATCACTGCACATTTGATGACAGGAGAAAATATTAACCATATGTATCTTTGAGGTATTTGTGGTGATATGGTACATAGCATCATAGGCGTTGATCCTCCTATATAAAACTCATTAAAGAATTTCACTGACTCTTCACTGCTTGGAAACTTGTTCAGTAACTACTTAGCTTTTAACCACCTTCTGCCCCACAGGAGCAACGTAAATTTAAATGAAAGATGATTTACAATGTTTTGAAATAACATGGTGTATGTTAACTTGTAATTGTCAAATATCATGAGACCTGATGGAAAGGATGAAAAAGACTGTATTCTGTGCCGTGCAAAAATGCACTGTTTGTAACACAAGCTTGCCGCAAAGCTCCCACCCCAGCACATTTGCTACTGCTTTTCCATATTGCTGCAGGTGATACTAGAGAGCTAGACAAAAAGAAACAGATTTTACTTTTTCAAAGCTGCATCTTTTCTTCTTTCATCTCTTCTCTGCTTATCTCTTGCTGTTGTTCAGACCCCCCTCTAGGAGGAAGATTAAAGAACAATATGGAAAAACAAAGGAAATAACAAGAATGTTTTATTTTAAAGAAACCTTTCTCAAGAGTCTCTGCTCTCAAATGCTTACCTTCAGATTTTGATTTTGTTGTTTGTTTTTTGTGTTTAAACACATTCCACTCTGTCATAAACACTCCTTGTGCCATTTCCAGTGTCAGGAAGGGAAATCTGGGGCTTGAATTGATTGTGTAAAGGTACAGTTACAAGGAGAAGCAGACAGGAGATAGAATGTCGGGTGAGATTTTCTGTCTGTCTAGCCACCTGTTCATCTATTGTTCATTTCCATCTGTCTTTGCCTGGCTTCCAAGTACGCATTGTGTATTTCTCTAAGTGCTGTTAAGTGCCAGAGATTTGACTGAGTGCCACACTCATGCTACATTAGCTTACTTCAAGAAGAAATAGTATTCAGTTATACTGAATTGGGTTTATGTTCAATGTATTTTGTAGGATTTTTTTTTAAAATATAGTTGTTCATGGGTCTGCAGAAGGCTTTTATGACAGGTTTATTGTGTAGCCCATCTTAACTGAAGATGTTACCTACGATGTAGGACACGTGCTTCAGGGTTTTTTTTTTCTTTAGTGCTCACGTCTTTATTTGTCTTGCAAGTTTTTAATCCTTATTCTCACTTTTCAGCTGGATTGCCTCTTGATACTTTTTTATTATTTTCTTTAAGATTTATTCAGCAAAACACTAGGTTTTGTTAGCATGGGAAAGGAAAGGATTCAGTAAGGTAGGTGGGATTGTATACAGGTTTTAAGGTGACTTTCCTGAATTCTAAGCAGGTCTGATCCTAATGGTAGGTGTTGCTTTAGAAGGGACATAAACTGCTTGCCTCTGTCTCCCCAGCTGGAGCATGGAGATGCTAATGCCACTCTCTCAACTGCAAATGGCTGGTTGAAAAGGCTAGTTAAACAGTATTAACTGTTGACTGTTTTATACGCCATGCTGATAGTTGTAAAGTGCTGCAACCTCAGAAAGACTCACAAAACCTGGCGTTTTTAAGCTCACTTGACGTTTTGTTCAGATAAACACCAGTATTTTACACGTAACCTGAGAATCTGTGTATGTGTATATATCGGAATGCAAAGTCTGTTGTTCGGATTACCAGCAGCTTTAGGTTAGAGGACTAAAATGACCCAAAACAAAACCACTAAAATGTCACAGAATCCTGCTTAGAATAATGATGGAAATGCCCAGTGAGCTGAATGATGTGATGCTAACAATTCCTGGATATGGAAAACGAGATATAGCTACTGTAAAGTTAGACAGCCAGAGCTAATGGCCAGGTGCTGATGTCGGGAGCTTTTAAGGAGAGGCTATGTGAAATGACCCAGGTCAGATCTGCAGCTGAGAGGGGATGTATGTTTTAAAGAAAGACCAGGAGCTGGAGGTAAGGGTACTTATCTTCAGGTCATCAGAGCAAGATGGTAATTTTAAAGACTTAAAAATACTAATTCTGACATCTTTCAACACCTAGATGTGGTTAGTGCTTTGTTCTCAGTGTGGTTCTTTTTTAACTGTTTGCTCATTCATTCATCCTTTCTCTGATTTCTTGTCCTTAAATAACAATTGTGTGAATTAGCTGAAAAACTCCACAAAGTTACGTAAGGTTTTAACAGATTCTCAGCCATAAGTGGGGGTGTGTGTGTGTGTGTGAATCCTTCTTCCTCTCTATTTCCAGGATCTTTGTCCTCTCTCCTCTTAAGGATAGGTGCACTGATTTCCTCTGTTAGCTCTATTTGTGAAATAGTTAAATGCTGCTAGGCATTGAACATTAATGCAGAATCAGCTCAGCTGTGATATGCCACACAACCTTATCAGCAATTACTATGCTGTTGTGAAAAAAAAAATCATATGCAAGTTATTTCTCAGGTTTGCCTCAAGACAAACATCTCATTTACTGTCTCAAGACAAACATCTATTTCTTTGTGAAGCTTAAATAAGTTACTAATTTTTTCATTATTATTTTTCACTCACTTGAGAGTACTTCTTTATGCAGTAGACTTCAGTGAAAGCCATTTGGGTAAGAATTATAGGATTAAGAAATGTAGGATTAGAAACTTTCTTCATAGAAAAAATTGTTGCTTTCTCTCTAAGCACTTATTTTATTGGAGTACAACTGGAAGTTCCCCAAAACTTCATGCCTGAATTTCTGAAAAGAGTAATTGCATCATGATCATTCCCATATGTTTTGTAAAGAGAAATAGCTGTCTCTACTCAATTTGCTTCAACAATATGCATTAAAATATCTGTTGTGTATTTATAGTGGACACAGATACAACATGTATCTTCATGTCTTGTAAATAAATGCTTTTTC
This sequence comes from Pygoscelis adeliae, assembly GCF_000699105.1. Lineage (NCBI taxonomy): Eukaryota > Metazoa > Chordata > Aves > Sphenisciformes > Spheniscidae > Pygoscelis > Pygoscelis adeliae. Next base: position 425,083 of record NW_008824901.1, on the reverse strand, counting down.
TGTTTGCTGGCCAATTTCATGCTATAAGCCTTTCTGAGATACCATCCTGTTGAAATCTTAGCTGACATATTTTGTTTCCTGCCTTTTTATAACATTTCAGTGGTTTGGGACCTGAATTATAATACATTCCTCAATCTGATTTATTTTTAAAGTTGCATGGTCACTGCAGTGCTGCTAAGATGTTCAGAGTGAAAAGGAAAAGAACCTAGAGGGTTTTTTCAATACATTTTGCAAACTTGGCAACACCATGTTGCAAATTGGTGTTGGCATGTGCTGTTCTCCACATATTCTCAAGGGAATTTCCTGATATGAGGAGTCTCCAGTCTGTGTAAAAATACCACAACCAGCTCCTTTGCCATATTCCCTTAGAGAATCTGAGGACATAGGAAAATTGTGTCTAATGTCTGCTGAACTCTGACCGTCTGGGTATGGGACATGTCATGTTGGAAGCCACCCATTATAGATTAGACTAGTTGCTCTGGCTTCCCTGACTATTAAGACACTGTAATTGGGTTACTGATTTCCCCAACATAGTCAATCCCATCTGCAGAAAATGTTTTCATATAGTACTCCCATCAAGCTATGCAATAGCCAACTTCATCACCATTTTCCTTGGCAACTCTACATGCAGATGCAGAGATAACTGCACTATCTAGGGTGTTCTTATGAGATCCCTTAGGGTAGGACTAATTCTTCAATGACTACCACAAGTTATTCCAATAGCTCATTGCCACATAGTGAGACACTGCTCACATTTTCTGTTGCTTTTTTTCAGAGAAGAGAATGTTTCTGTTCTGAGAAATGCACTAGATTTTCCTTAAAGTGTTTATGAAAGAGAAGATAGCCATTACACTGTCATGTAGGCTGCTTTTCCAACCCCACAGTTATCTGGCAATAAATACTTGGATAGGAGTAAGATGAAGTTGTGAAATTGAATCATGATATCTCAACAGATGGTCATAAGCAGCCTAAATATGAGGTGAATGCATCATATATTTGACTTGAGTCTGAGAAGAAGATTTATACAGTTATGTTCTACCTTAAAAGGAAATACCTAAATACCTTTGTTAATCTAGATCTGTACTACATTAACTTTCAAAGATATGCAATACCTCCATTGCATTCTAAGGTAGATTATTGGTTCTTCTGAGCCAGGAGGCATGTAAAAAATGACAAAAGGGAATAGGCTCCTATTGAATTTACCAGAACAAGTTGATGAATGGTATGTGAAAAGGGAAGTTGGAAGTATAAATATGTTCTACATCCTTTCCATGACAGGCTATGGAATATTTATTATAAATGGAGACATAAAGCAGGAATAATCTTCCCCATGACCTCACTGTGACAAACCGGCTTTCTAATTCTTGCTGAGTGCTGATTATTACTTGGCTGACACTCTGAGCTGAAGATGAAGCATGTGCTAAGTTGCAGGAATTCGTACAAATAGGCTGAGCTGTTTTCAGAAGGGCAGTTTTAAGGACACATGCATGTTTTTACTTGCAGGAGTATTTTTTCTTAAAGCATATGAGTAGATCCACATATGTGCAAAATCTACAGGCAAACAATATGAATGCAATTGCTCATTTATGCATTGTGTTTAGTGCCTGGTTCAGTGAAGTGGGCTTGTGAAGTGGGAGTTAGAGAGCTTGGTTACATGCTGTGAAAGGCACTCTCATTAAACGTCTTTTTGGAGGTGTATATTAAAGGAACAGGTGTAACATTAATAACCTTACTTCAATTTTTATCAACTCAGAGAGGATGCTACTTGCAAAGGTAGCTCAGAAATAGATAGGTATAACATGAAAGAGTAGAGTTAAGAGGTTCCTTGTTGAGTTTTGTCACTTGCTGGAAACATTTGAACTATATTTATGTACAGATTTTCCTCATGGAAGGAAGCAAGGATCCTGCTTCTTGTAGCAGTGCAGCTGTTTTGCCCTGTGCTTCTATACAGTGCTTTCAGAAGGCTAGAGAAAAGAGCTATGGTGAAATCACAGAAAGAAAGTAAGTCATGACTAAATTAAGAATTGTGCCATTCTTCATGCAAGGTTTCCCCTATGTACCATCTTGATGATTTTACCATGGTCTGAATTAAGCCAGAGCTACTTCTGGTCTGTACTTTGAAGGTGGCAATACCCTTAAGTGAAGACGCACCAGATCTGCCTGAGCATAAGTAGGCCATCTCCTCTCCAGACCTGTAACTGTAGCTGTAAGGAGCCAACCCTTCTAGTGTGCTCTGAGCAGCATAACATAGACTTTATACTGTTCAGGTTTAACCTGGACACATTTTAATCTAGCAAGCAGGTCAAGCCAGTCAGACCTGCCTGAACAGTTGTCTTGTTCCCTACCTTTCCCATGTTGCATGATGTGCTCTTCCAAATCTTGCACCGACCTTTGATCAATTCTTTTTACGCTTACATAGCAACAAGCCATAGTCGGGGGACCTCTGCAAGCTCTTTCTTCCCATGTTTCAGAGCCTGTTAGTGGTAGCCTCTTTGCAGTTTTGTTCCACAGCCCTCTTGATGTGTAGCTACAGGAACAAGGGGAAAAAAGGTAAAAAGTTTTCAGGTCTTACTGATACTGAACAGCAAGAATAGCACACTTCTGGGGATGGTTGTTATACTATTTCTTCTAATAATGTCCAAAAAAGTGTATAAAGGAAGCATTTATCATTCATTTTGTAATAATCTAAACACCTGTAACTTGCTTTCAAACTTTTCCCATATGACATAAGAATTTCTTTACGACTTATTCTACCATCTCACCACGCAGTCTGCTTCTATGATACAACACTTCTGTTCTGAAATTAAGACCACTAGGGGAGATCAGTGGAGGGAATTGTCTCACATGAAGAGTGTAAAACATCAAATAGAATGAGCAAACACCTCTTTTAAGTTCTAGATGAGCTGTGGGAAGTTTTTGCTTCTATGAAGTTTCACAGACTGCCTGAATTTAAATCTCCTAAATCCGTGAAAACAGAGAAGGTTGGTTTTTTTTTTCTTTCAGATCCAAAATATGAGACTTTCTCCAAAATTAGATAGGCTCAGCGTTGAGCAACACTGACAAGAGAGAAAAGCTATCTTCAAGCTCAGTAGCGTGTTTCTATTGGCTCTGTCATCTGAGCCCTGTGGTATCATCAACGCAAGCATACTGTTAATCTATGTAATGTTATTAAACCAGTAGGTATATCTTAGTTTCTCAGATGGGTCAAAGTTTCTCCTGTTTTACAAAAAGTGTGGCAACTTTGTGTCTCTGAGGTTGTTTTCACTAAAATGGAACAAATCAGTTTTTGCAAGCAAGTCATCCAGCAACTGTAGGGTTTTTTCTCATATTCTTGATATGACTTTGAAACTTCGCTACCTGCAAAGAATCTCAGGCAAGTCATGTCTGCAGAGCATCTTTTGCAAGCACACACTGCATTAGTTTGGTTGATTGCAACTCAGTTGAATTTGTCAAAAAACTCAAGCAAATTTTTATAGTTAAATTTGTGTACTTTTGTATCTCATGTTCACAGCATAACACCTGTGAACATGAGATACAAACCCACAAACTTTTACATAAAATACGCTGGAGATCTAAACACATGCTTTGCTAGTACTGTGGGTTACTCTGCCATATTCTGTGTCAGCATGTCAGATTTGAAAAAATAAAGGCATAGTAAAATAATTTCCAGTACACGTTTAATTTCATATGCTTGAGAGTGTTATGTTGAGAGTGTTATGTCGATGTACAATGCTACTCCTGTAAAATGGCTTTACTCTGACATCAGAGGTGAATTTTTAGTAGTTCCATACTTCAAGTTCTCACCAGCTTCAGCTGTAATTTCATGTTCTTGCCTGCCTTCAAAACTTAAAAAGAAAAACTCCAGTTAGTAAATCAGGGATAGAAACAATAAAATAATCCAAACTCTGTTTTATGAATGTTCTACAAAGTTTTAAATTGAATGTTTCTGTAGTTAAAGATCTGGGAAGCAATAAAAATCCACCAGACAGGCCTCTGCAAGAGAATTCATGGTTCTAATTTTGCCATTCTACTTAGAGTATTTTCCAGAGGCTTTGGGGGATACCAAATTTCTATTTACAGGGGTAGCTCACCAGAGAGAATGGTAGCATTTCTTTCTAAATTAGAAGACCCTGGAGAGATATTTTTGCCCTGAATCCTTAAAGGTTAAATCCATGATCACAAAGATATTCGGTCAAGTCCTGTCCTTATTTTCAAACCACAGAAGGATGGATGCAGCTTAACAGTCATTCATATGAGAAGTCAGATATTTTTCCAGGGGCCACAGAAAGTTGGTCTGCTTTCAATTCCTTGGATCCTTTCAGTTCCTGCCCAGACTTTTCACTTAATACGGCAGAGCAACGGTATTGAACAAATTGTCAAATGAATGAACAGAAGTCCTAGAACAAAATTGCAGGCTATGTCTGAACCTATCTGTAGGTTCAGAAATTGTTCACATTACTGTTTCTACAAGCTTAAATTCTGCAATGTCTTACAGCTATTAATCAGTATGTCATGGGGTGATTCTGGTTGCAAGGTTGGGTCAGAACAAAAGGTCATGGGGGAAAAAAAATCTGAATCAGGCTTCACAAGAGAGATGTTTCCCCATAGCAGATGTCTGTAAACATGTAATACTCATCCACTTGGCAGGAACAGAGGTCAAATACTCTCAAAAAGGGACCTCTAGATATATGATGGGAACACACAGTCAAACTACATCAGGGGAACTCAGGTATTCTGAAGGACTGTTTTTAGGGATCGTCACTGAAAAGATTTTAACCACATAATGTAGAAATTAGTGCCATACAGGTATTACCTAAAAGAAAACCATATAGTATAACTTCTACATGCCTAACGTAAAGGAAATATGTTTTATATATTCTCAAGTGTTAAGAAGCAATACCTGCTGCATAGTCTGATAGGGATGAATTTTATTCGCACTTCAGGTGAGCTGCATAAAAGCAAGAATGATACGTGTAGGTAGGAAGCTCAATATAGGTATGGCTTCACAGCTAAAGAAACTGCTTCAGGTTAGAGTACTTTTGTAACTGTAATTGCTAGTATAATACTACCGTAATACAACAACACTAAGCAGCTTTCTCTCTTTGGCCAAATTAAATATGACTTTTAATCTAATTTTGTTGCTTCAACCTCTAATAACTAAAGAAAAAGGCTTCTAAATGTTGCTAATAAGATCTGTGCAGATATCTGTACTAAACTGGAAAAGCACACAAAGGAATCATGGAGACTGTGGAGACTGTCCCTTTAAAGAGGCTTGTGTGTGTAACTAAACGATAACTGGAAGCAGATTTCTTGATAAAATGCCTGCACAAGTTGCAATACTAGAAGTAAGATTGAAAAAAAAACAAACAAAAAAACCAGCATGGAGGAATAGAACTCCTAACAGCAGAGCTGGAAACCTCAGCGGCTGCGGAAGTGGCTGGCAGAAGTTCAGACCAAAATGTCACATGCAGCACCTGGGAGTGCTGAATTCCAGCAGCAGGGGAGTGCTGGGAACGAGTGGCCATTTGGGGAACACTTGTAGGTGACCCCAAGTGGAGGAGAAGTATGGCACTGCAGTGGAGATGTTTCAGAAGGTCTATGTTCTGTGTTGTAAGTCTTTCCAACAGCTGGAATTTAATCTTGTAAGTTATAATTCACCAGACTCTCTGATTTGGCATTTAAAACCAACCAAACAACCAACCAAACATTCAAAAGTCATTGCAAGATCTAGAATGAACCCTTGAGATGACAGATAAAACATTGTAGTAAACAAAAGTCATTCAGGGCCAGGATAAGGCTTTTGACACTTAATATTGGATATGTTTGAACCCATAGTACACACAAAAAAATCAAACCAAAAGCCTATGCTTAAAAATACTCAGGACCAGGAAAGGAGAAATCACACAAGAACAAACTGCAGGACTTCGTTAGCTATGACAACCAGTATCTGTTATACTGAAATGGATCAAATAATTCTAGTATTTGTAAATCTACATAGAGCAAACTGGATATTCATATAATTCCAATTCTCATGGAGTATAAGTTTTAGTACTTACTGTTAATAAGTATGGCTGGGAAAGGGGGAGGTGGAAGACTGTACTTTAGAGATGCCCCAATTCTTTAATGCCAACGCCTTAAATATCTGAGTTGGAACTGGGACACTGAAAAGCGCTTATCTCACAAGTCTCGGCACGGTCACAGAACACCACAGCATCGTGGCACATGTTCCTCCCTGGGTACAAAAGAGATGAAAACTGAGGTTTGTGGAGGGAGATGGCAGAAGTGTGAATTTGTCAGGATCTCTTCTGGTAGAGGTGGTACCCACACTGGTGAGCTGCCATCAGGATTTAACCCCTCTTGCCCTGTAAGGAAAGCAGTGACATCTGAGTTTGTATTCCAGTTGCTGGGCTGGTACCAGATCTGCTAGTGTCTGTGGGAGGATAAAGGGGCTGTAACTCTTATCTGGAATAAATAAATACTGTTTCTCCTGCTCCGCAGATTTTGTGTGGAACCTGTGCGCATATGTTCAGCTTCTACACAGAAGCATGCCATATGTGCAGGCTAGCTCTTCCTGAGGTATAAAAAAAATAAGAAATCAGCAAATGGCACCAGCCCCACATGTCTGCGGAGTTTCAGAACTGGAGCTCTGTGGGCTGGATGACAGTAAATTCTTAAGGAACAGGGAGAAATGGGGACAGAACAGCAGCAACCAGTGTGAAAGGGAAAGGAGAGGCCTGGAGCACAGCGTGCAATCTCAGTGTGACTGAGTGTTTTGTAGTGAGCTGAGCCATGTGAGGCTAGGAAGATTTTGAGTGAGACCTAATTAAAATCATCTGGCCCTCATGAGGGAGATTTCTTTTCCTTGCAATTATTTTTTGTGTGTCAAGGATATTTAATTAGGCATGTAGAGCTGATGTTTCTGAGAGAAATTCAAAGCACACTCATAGCTATTTTTAGTATACTATTATATTGTTGGACTTGGGGATTACGAACACTGCAAGTCTATAAGGACAAAGAAACTATATGTCCAAGGCTGCAGCAATGGTTCAGGATTGACATGATCTGCAGCTACGGCAGTTCTCTGTGTCTGATTTTTGGGAGGCAGTAAATGTCTAAGTAGAAATTCTACAGCATGCCAAACAGAGTATCATCAGTAGGGTTTAATTGTTTCTTCTTTGGCCTACTCACCCCCCCACAGCTATTCTGTGGCATATTAATATTAGATGAACTTTGGAGAACCATGGTTTTGATAAGGTTTTCCACTAGTGTATTAAGTTTTTATTTCAGCTGATCTTTTTTTTTCATTTTCTTTTCAATGATCACAGTTATAAAAAGAGACCATCTGGGAGCTTTCTTCTCGCAAGTGGTCTTCATAGCAAAAGGTAATTTAGCAAGCAGTGGTTAATAGGTAACTGCTGGACTGATGAGGTGCAAACTCTGGCTGCTTCATTATAATTCCACACATTCTGCATCTTTCTAACATGAGGATAAAATTTCATGTTGTGGCTCTGTGAACATCCAGAGTACTAGCACAGATATGAGACCATAAGTGTGTAACTTTGTTGGAGGTCTCCCTGGAATAACTGCAAAGGCAAACTCAGAAATCATACCTGAATGTTTTTCTGTGGACCCTTACGGTTGAGGGCTTTTTTTTTTTCTTTTCTTTCATAGAGCTAGAATTTAGCACACACAACTAGTAAATGCAAGTGATATTCCTGATATGAACTGAGTTCATAGGTTCTCTTGTCTTACTCAAAAGACTTCAAATTATTTTCACAACCACATTCAAATTTAGGTTAGCAGAAATGGTAGAATACAAACACGCTGGTGAAGCGGGCTCTCTGTGTGAATTCCCAGGAGCAGTTCTAAGGATCTCTCCCTCTGGACTTTGCCCCTTTTTATATGTTGCATGGTATAAGGGTTTTCAGTGAACAGTAATGTTTTGATTTAGAAATGGGTAGGTAAGAAAAAGGTGAGGTGAATATATATATAAAAAACCATACACATATACTTGTTCCTAAACAAAGTTTTGAAATTCAGTTAACCCGCAGGCATCTTTTTTAATACTTGAACTCCCACCCGAACATTCATTTCTAGAGTCGTAAAGTGATGAGGAATCTTTTCTCACGGCTTCAAGAACCCTTCTGCTCTGCTACTGGATTTACTATGAGGCAAAAAAACCTATGAAATGCATTGCTAATTTTAGCACTGGTTTAGCACTGTATTTGTAGTGTAACTCCAGTCTCTGTAAGAGTTCACTGAAATTTCTCCCAGCTCTTGATTCCTCACTAAACTCACTAGGTGGCTGTCTAAGAACACTCATATTCTCTTACTTGCTGAACCACAGCTCTGTCGCTGCTGTGCCATTCTCTGATCTCACGCTGGAGAGCACCCTCTCATCAGCCACAGCAGGTACCTGGTACCAGCTGCAAGGTCTGGGCTGAGGGAACCCAGCCTCACACGTACTGGACACCGCGGTGATCCCTTTGATTAAACCACTTTTATTCTCCAAGACAGAATTAAGTATTTTTATCATCTAAGTCCAAGCCTCTGTTGATTGACTTCCTCGCAACACCAGTTTTTTGAATTCTATGCAGTATTCATAGGAGTTAGGTAAAAACAGGGAATAAAGTAGACTGTGCATAAGTAAGACTAGTTTGTTCTTCCAGTAAGCTAGAGGAGTGAGGCAAAGCAGGTTCCAGAATCTGGAAATTGTGGTTTGTATGTGAGGGGACAGACTGAGAAAAAAATATGTGCTGTTCACTTAACGTCCTTCTTGTTCTTAAAGTACTTATTACCAGATGTGGCTTGAGTTTGGCTTGTATGCACCGATTTTTTATGGTTATGAATCCTTTAACTTAAGGGAAATTATTTCTGATTGAGACGAAAATTGGACCCCAAGGCTCAGGCTGAGCTGAACTTTCGGCATGTATCTCAGTTTTCCAATGCTTTTCATTGGAAACCCTGACTTATGAAGGAAAGTATGCATGGATCTATCTCCAGTCCATGTGTCATCCTATTGTCTTCAGTACTGCAGAATATAAAGCAGGGAATAAGACCACACAGGAATGCATCTCTCTAGAGCACCTCTGAGTGCTCTAGAGAGATGCGTTACTCTCTACTACCCCAGAAAGATGAGGTAGGGAATAGGCAGTATCTTGTCTTTTTGCCTTAATGTGATTGCAGCAAAGCTGAATCAGCACATGGCTGGGAATGATCTTAATTGTTTATGCATGGAGAAACAAGGGGGAGGATGGGAGACTAGTAGGGAATATAAATGTTATCTGTACTTAATCAGTTTTTTCCCATCGCTGTGTTTTCAACAGGATACTTACATTCCATAAAACAATAATTTTTCTTTTAGTTTAGCCTTGTTGAAATACCTAGATTTACCTGACACTTTTAACAATTTTCTGTTGGAAACACTGAAATGAGATACTTAGTCTGAGGGCTGGGTCAACTCCATATCTTCCAGAAAATCTCAGACTGTGAAATAGTTTGTTTCCTGTCATCAGGACACAAAATGCTGATGTACAACTCTCCAGTGCCTTCTGGGAGTTGTAATTTGCTTGTTCTCTGCCCAGCTCTGGTATTTTTTGGCACCTTGCAACTACATGATACCTTCTCCATGTGAAGATAAACGCATAGTTTTAAGCCTTCATTTGCCATAAATCTTAATTTGCATATTGCAAGTTTAGCTGAAATAATAACAAATTGCCAAAATGTTTTTGCCTGGCCGTCAGGCGAGTATGAAAGCTAGCATTCTTGGCTCAGAATCTGCGGGATTAATATGAAACGCTAAAACATGATACTGGAGCTGATCAAACCGTGCAACCTACACCTGAGGGGAATTTTTCTCATGGAATTCATAAAAATGTCCTTATTTTCTCTTGATTAGATGTGACTGTTAAGGTTTAAATAGAAAGCAGCAACTTGTACATGGACAGCAGTGGGAACTTTACTGTTCCAAAGCCATAACTTTTAATCAGCATAGTTCCCTGTCAAAGTGGATTACCCCAAGACACTTCACAACCCACTCTGCTCCCCACCCCCCGATGGCTTCGGGGGGGGGAGCTTTGGAACAGGAGGAGAGAAGCAGTGAAAAAGGGGATGCAGTTGTCCGAGAGAGACAGAGCTATGTGCCAAAATGTCTGAAGGTTTCAGGACTGTATGATTCTCACATTATTGGTACTTTACTTTTTAATCGACCACTGTTTTCAAAAAGGCAAATCCACTGTTTGCCTTCCTCTTCTATATAGTTAATATGCCACAGTAACACAATTTGGAAACTGAGGTGTAAACTCTCCTTTCAAAGAGTCCTTTGGTAGTTGAAGGATGCTGGCTGGGATCCATCCAGTAGGCATGAGGTTCAGAAGGTTAATGAGAAGTTCAGAGAAGAGCCTTTACAAAAGCCAGCACCAAGAATAACCCAGTTCTTGAAGTACTCTGTCCCTGGGCAAAGTGTGATTGTGTAATCTAGGAAGCTGGGGAACTACTTTATTCTGGCTGTTTCCTGAATAGGAAGACACAGCATATATAAAATAGTTTGGGTTTTTTTCCACCTTAATTAAGTTCTTTATATAAAAAAAAGAGCTAGATTAACAGCCTGGAAGAACTATACAGTATATGTTGTATATATGTGGATTAGAAGAGTTTGGGTGGCAGATTCTAAAATTGGCCTTGTTAGAGAAACCTCTACTCTGACCTAAAAAAAGAAGACGACCTTTAATCTCCCTTTAAGTCATGATCTCTCAGCAGATCGGTGCTGTTATCAGTACCAGTCAACTCGAGGGCCCCATTGCATTTGCCTTCATGCAGACATGAGGTGTGAGTTGTGCCTGCCCTAAATAAAATTAACCATTTAACCAAACTAATCAAAGAGGGGATAGTGGATATAGTGAGCTAGAGAGAGGTGGTTAAAGGGCTGAAAATGATCACTTGTTCTACCAAATCCAGTCTCTGACCACAACAGACTGCTATGTCACAGGTGTAGAGTCCAGACTGAACCAAAAGAGTATCTGTTCTTCTGTTCCCCTTCTCCTTTTCCTTCCCCAGTGCAAGTACAAGAAGTTGCAAAAACACTATCTACCACCTTACAGCAGACTTGATACAAAAGGTCAAAGACTCAAAACCTGGTAATTCACAGGAAGATTGTAGGAGAGGTTAAAATATGTGCAATAATACTAGGAATGTATTTGAAAATGTCCAGATTATCTTAACTAGGTGAGAAAAAATCCTCCTTCTTGACCGTAGATTTAGCATTGGGTGTAAAAAAAGAGTGAGCAAACCATTCAACCAAGAACAAGAGAGTATCAGCAAATCCTGTACAGTATCTCGTCTTTGCTTTTTGTCAGTCACAAGACAGATTCTCTTCTATTTTGTGTTTCCAAGTTACGCTTCAAGATGAAAAACCCATTCTTGGTCCCTGTGAAGACCAGCTGAAACACTGAAGAGTGGGTCAGATTCAATGCAATGCAATGCAAATACTGTGCAGCAAAACACAAGTCAGTCTGGCCTCCCTTCAACCTCGCAGTTGTTGATCGCGACAGGTCAAAGCTCAGATGCCCGGTAATCCCAAACTTTAATTTATAGCTCTGGCATCAACCCTCACCTGTTCTATAAGCAGTTCTGTGAACTTCTGGCTTCTCAGCTGCTTAGCCCAGATGAAGTTTTTTCACCAGTGCTCACAACCAACCTGCAACATTGCCCTGCGGCAGGGAGGCATGGAGGCTTTAGTTCCACCTTACAAACAGCAATATGACTGGTAGAACTGAGCAGGATTCTCAAAAATGTGTAAGCTCTAGGGTAGAATCACTATGCTAAGGAATAAATAAAATGGCTGATGAGTGTGCCAGATGTTAAATGTGTCTTAGTGAGTTAAGTGTTTTATATCAGCTACCTGAGAGTTGCACTGGTATGCTCTTGAATCAATGTGTCTAGTCTAGCTAGAGATTAGTAGACTGTTTCTGACACTTGAGCAAGCTGTGTGCTTATCTGAACAATAAGCTTATAACAAGTTCATGATTTTCATAACAAGTTCCACTGCAATTGAGAAACAAAACAAAAAGTCAGCATTAGATGTTAACTGGCCACAAGGCGCAATGCCAATTCAAGTTCAGAACTTGTAATATGGAAGATGTATATCACTGTAGCCTATATACCATCTGACGGTCTCACTCAGTAGCTGAATCCTTTTCAAATTATATGTTCCAGTTTGTTTATATACAATTTTGGTTTTGCAACTAGTATTTTGGAAGTGGACACCAAAAACCTCAAAATTAAATTGTGGTAAATGACACAGTTTGAAGAAGTATATACTATATTTAATTGGAGAGCGCTGTGTTTACAGCCTGTTATTGTCTGTGCTGGTTGACTATTCCCCACACACCAGCGAAGACAAGAATGAGTAAGTCATGGTAGTTCTGGGCAACTTGGCATTTGCAGTGTATTTTTACAAAGACTGAGCTGATGAGCTTTCTGCTGACAGGCAGTATCTCTGGCTAGAAATGAAATGTTCTGATCCAGTTAAGATATTATTTATCAATGGAGGGTGCTGTACTGTTAAAGTAAATTCTTTGAAAGTTAAGTTCCTTTAATGGACTTGGAAGTAGAGTATCTTTTTGTGGAGGGTGAAATAATGATCTGTATATTGAAACTTCTTGTTCAGCTCCTGTGGATAAATAGTGACATATCATATACAATGAATAATCTATGAGCACTTTCTGCAGGGTTTATCTGTTTATATAATTTGGGGGAAAAAATCAGTGAGGTGTTCTGTTTGGATATTAAAAATATACATAGAAAGCTTATTGTGTCTTTTTCAATCAAGAGTTGTATTTCAGCTATCAAAAGCCCTCAAAAATGAAATCCACAAAATAGTTTGTTTAGTAGCTTATAAAGATCATTTTTTGGTGTGCATTTTGAGGAAGTAGAGACCTCAATTACTTTTGACTTACTCAACAGTTACATTGAGTATATAATGTGGAAACGAGTTCTAGTGCTCTGGGGAACACATTGCACCAGAATGGCTTTTCCTGTGAGACGAGTCATAACTGCATCCAGGGAAAACATGAATGGCATTTTGTCTCATCTTTCCTTACGGAAGGAAAACATAGCCACTTCTGTGTTCAGGTGCCCCCCTCTGCTTGAGCCCTGCAGGAATCCTGGGTATCATTGCAGTGTCCTGCAGTGCCTGAGGTGAGGAATCAAGATGGCTGCAATACGTTACCGTGCTGAAAGCACTATGACAGTTGGTCAGAAAGGGCATTATAGATAGGATTAAGTATTTTGTACAAGAACAACTCTTGAATTCTCTTCAACTATCATCTAAGTAGAGCTAGTAGAGGGCCATTATTTCCATGGAAACACAGGAGTGTTGGCAGGGGATTTCTGCTTTGTGGAGAATGCCTTCAGTTTCTCCTATTAGACAGACTTAATTCAGATATTATGGTGATACGAGAAGGTGAAGGTCCCAAAAAGGGAGTTCTTGCGTGTGCTTTTCTCTGAAACCTGTTTGCTTCCCACAGGTAAGAATTTAATGAGTAAACATTTCCATTATAAAACCTTTCATATTCTTTTTGAATGAGCTTTTGTGTCAGCTCTCCTATGTTATTATGAAAGGATTAGTGAACATTATCACAACAGAACATAATAAATTAATGCTTGACAGCCCAAGTCACCTAAGGGATACTAAAGGTCTATCTTAAGTTGCAGTAGGTACACAATAGTGTTAAGGCTGAAATGTACGGTGACAATAGGTTGATTTAATGCTTAGAAAGTAAGCCTGGAAGTTAGGGCTTTGCTGAAGGTTCCTGCCTCCATTGGCAGAATCCAGAAATTAAAACTGATTCTGTTTGTGATTGAATGCTTCTTATTATTGAACAGAAAGTACACAGAAAGTACATAAAATATTTAGTAGTTTGAAGTATAGGTCCCATGATAGATGCTTTTCTTCAGGGAGCATGAGGAAAACTGCTTTTGACATTACTGCATTGCATTGTGAATTGAGAAATTCAGGTTTTGTCTCTAGTTCAGCCCAGCTGGGACATTCAGGCTGTTTCTGCCCCGGTATCTCTCATGGAAAATGAGTATGCTACTTCCCTTAGCCCTGCCTGGTGTGTGTTGGCTGTTAGAAGGCAAGATCTTCGGGGCAGAGAGTGCTTCTGATTACCTCTACCCAGGGCAGAGGCAGTGACTTCCCATGGGCAATGCAATACAAATGCTGTAAATAGCAACCCGCATCTGTACCATTTGCAGTGCAAGTCTGAGAATCACTGCGGCCCCGCGACCGGTCTGTCACTGCCTGCTCCTGTGGGAAGCAAGTGTTATTTTTAAGCTGCAAGGTGAAGAACTTTGGAATGTGCTATACATCGAAGGACACATTCCAGTCCAGCCCGGACCCGGATTTGTTCTGAAGAGCAGGGAACAAAGAATATCTCTGATAGTGATGCACAGCGTGTAGGAAGTAGACAGGAAGGTCAGCTTGATTTGGCTGATGTTCATACAATATTGGCTGGGGAGGAATTTAAGGTATTTTCTAGCAGCTGCATCTCCTTATTTCAGAACCTTTTTTGATGGAAAGACGACTTACTGCCTTGCCAAAAAATCACATCTCTGTAGTCCCTCGTAACTGCCAGGCTAACAGTTTGAATGATTCATACGTATTGCTTTCCTCTCATGATAGTCACTGTCTTGGTTACGACTCAGCGTTGAACACACCTCATTTTTGATTCATTCCACGGTATCCCAGCTTTCCTACTGCCTTTCCCTTCTACTATCCTCTCAGACCTCAGCAATGCTCAGCCATTGCTTTTGAAACAATCGAGATAAAGTTCCTCAATATTGCTCTTTCAGATCTTATCTGCACGGAGCTGCTTTGAAGTGTTCTGCAGTGTCCAGACAGACAGTGAGCCACAAGCAACACTTTTTCTCCTAATCACAATGAGCTCACTGTTAATGTTCTTTTCCTATTGTTTGTTGCTGTACACTCGGGACTGTAAGCCTTTCATGACATGTGTATACAGTGTTGTACACAATGGGATCCCAGTGACTCAGTAGGGTTGGACTTCTATTACAATAGTAATAATAATGTTAATTTATTTTGTTGATGCTTTTGAATAGGATTTGCTGAAAAATAAAGGAAGTATGGGATGTAGATCATGTTACCATAAAACCACATGCAGCGAAACGTTCATCTGTCTCCAACATTTCATGTCTTCTGGGCATCCGAGATAGCTGAGTTTGATTTACACAATCAAGTCATTCATTAAATATCTGTTTGAGTTTTAGGCAGATGTATCCTTTACCTGAGTGATGAAATCTGACTACAGGAAACGGAGCTATTCCTTTGTGAAAAGACCCCATTCTGCTCTATAAAGTGAGCCTTGCAGCAATATACATCTAGAAAACTGCCAAGCTTTGTATACCAAATATCGTTGTAAGGGCTCAGCAATAAAACAGTTGTGGACTTGGGGTTGATCCAACCACACAATAGCACATCTTTATGCAATATTTCCTCTTTCAACATCCGTCTCCAACACTGTAATTCACTGACAACCGTCGGTTCATTTTAATTCCAAAATTTTAGCCCAGAACACAAAGCAGTTTCGAGTCTGAATTCCTGTGTGGGCATATTAATTATTTGAATCACTAGTCCAAATGATGTTCAAAAGAGCGCTTGCTGGGAATCCTTCAGGAGCAGACTGATCTATTGCTTATTATCGCCTACTAGATTATACAGTAAGTCAGAAGCATGCTCAGTATTTCCTATCAACAATACTGTATATAGCTTGCTGTTGTCAGAGAACTGAATGATGGTGAATGAAGGGAAAAGCAGTGAATATATGTTAGAGAACATATATATAAAATGATCCAGTGAATTGACGTAGTCACTACTGGGGATTGGCTTGGAAACTTCTTAGCCGAGTCATTTTTAGAAAAATGAGGTATCCCCAGGCAGATGGGAGAGGCTGTAAAACCTAACGCTATGTTGAATGAGGCTTCTTATCTTGCAAACCACCTTGCAGATAAATACATGCAGGGAAGAGTCATGCCGGTTCTGTGATACACAAGTTTCCACTGTCTTTGGTGAGAGAAGCGACAGATCAGTTTTATCTTGCACATGGGGGGGGGCAACTGTACTTTTGTGTATTTTAGCCTTTGTGTTGTTACAAAAATAAAACCATGAAGTTTTGTCCATTTTGCCTTTTTGTGCCTGAAGTGGGCACAATCCAAGCCAGCTGCTTCAATGGTAGGGTAGTCATTCAAATGAGAAACATCTTCTGCTCTTAAAAGACAACTACAATATATTCACTCCGTTGAATAACCAGTCGTGCATTCCTCACTTGCCAGTATAATGGGACCTTCAAAAGTAGAGAAGTTTCACATGACCTTAGCACATACGCCTGACTTTGAGTGCCTGAAAGGAATGACCTCCATCCCATTCATCATAATGGCTTGTTAACACTCAAATCCACTGTTTTGAGGGTTCCCCGCCAATATTAACCCATACGAGACCTGAATGGTAAGGGGCATGCTTAGGCAGAGGTCACCCTTAGCTGTGGTGGCTAAATTTCCACTGCCCCAAAGAACAGGCTTTTCTTGTGGGCGGCTTTTGTCGCTACCCCTCCGCAGAACTGGCGCAGGCTCAGAGTCACAGGCATTAGCCAATTACATAGCAGATGGGAACAGGATAATGTTTTACGTAAAGATACCATGGGACAATCAACACAAATGCAAATGAATGAATACACCACTTATATTACTTGATATTTACTTATAACCTCCATATTTTATTCATGAATTTTACAATTCCAAATATAATGAAACAGTTAGAGTACTTTATTACAAAGCTTATAAAATAATTAAATATTACACTTATATTTTTTGCTTTTTTTACACCATAATTCATACTTTGTGACACTACCATTTTCTTTCCTCAGTTGTCACTTAAGGAAGTGAGCAAAGAAATATAAAGGAAAAGCTATGCATTAATAAATTAATTATTTTACATCAAATAATAAAAAGGACACAATTATAAAAACAAAACAAAAAAACCCTTGTAGTTTTCCTAGGAAAAAGGTTATAATTACACAATGTCCAATATCAAGACAGAGCGGTGTAGGTTGAGATATGTTTCCAATCATCATTTCTTAAAGTATCATAGAATACATGTTTTTAATTTAAATTGTTGCAAAAGGAACTGCTAATTTTAAGTGACCACTGTCTGGCATTAGTGCTGAGCTGGCTAATCTTACGCTGAAACGATACTTTACAAAAACAGTAAAACTGAACTACATTCATCAAGCAAAGTTGTGGGATTGGGTGGAATTAGATAAATACGTCCCTCATAGGCACTCCCCAGAAAATTACAGTAGAACACAGCTCTGTCTCAGAATGGGTTTGGCAAATAGGTTGGGTATTTTTTCAATGCAGAAACTTTTTAAATTGTACCATTTGATATATAGTGTCACCGAACATCTCGATACTGAATGAGTACAAATATCATTACGTTTACCTTTCTTTTGTTTGCTGATGGATTCTGAACTAAATAAAAGTATTAGGAGAATGTATAAAAATAGAATTGACTTTTATTTGGTTAGAGTAAATCATCCACTTTTCTTTTTTATATTTTTTTCATATAACCTGTGTGAATAAATAACTATTTAGAGAAGTTTAGCATGAATTAATGGACTGTAATATTCTTGTTATTTCCTTTGGGTAATGGATGAATCAAAATTTGCAGAGAGATTTGAGATTAAAAGGAAGACATTCTTCAGTATCTTGGCATTCAAACAACCTAGCTTCTGAAAAAAACTACTTTAAAATATCAAGTTTAAATTTTAAAATTACATATCTAATGAGCTTAGAAAGTTGAAAACATAACCATTGAGCTCAATAAATCTGAGTTCCTTGAGTTAGTTGAAATATGAAATTCTATTTTACTTGTAACACAGCAATATTAAAAGTCCAAATATTCTAGCGCTGAATATTTCTAGGAATACATTTCAAGTTACTAGTTAACCACCTCTGAGTTTCTACACAAAGCAGAAAATTAATTCTTCAAAACAATAAAAACATTAGCATGATGCAAAACTTGCTTTTCCAGCAGCAAGTGTAATAGAGAAGCACCATATATCTTTGTAGTGCACTATTTACTTCTTGTGGTCACACGTGTGACACTGCGTTCTCCAAACAACAGCCATTTGAATGTCTCTCTGTGAAAGTGGCAGTAAACAGCTTCCTTACCCTGGGAGGATAGTATCATAAAAAAAAATGAAAGGAAACGCTTTTGATAGTGGGATCTGCCATGCTGTAACCTTCCTCCTTGAGCTCCCAATCTCTTTTGCTTTGCATTCTGGTAAATTAGCCAGAAAAGGCTTCCTTGCCTTAATTTCTTCCTCATAACATATGACAGTGCAAAATGAGACATTTAAAGAAAGAAGAACTGCCCCTCGAATCTCAGTGTTCAAGTGATCCATAGTACCCTGTACTTTAGTGAGGTCAGCAAATAAAGAAAAAAAAAGAAACATTCCTTTTTCAACATATATCCAACAATTACTGTACCTCAGACATTCCCTTAGAAACAATGTCTCTTCCATCAGTGGTTTATGTGGCACCATGTCTTGCCTCAAAGCAAAGTTAATTCCAACATAAATTGAAGAGAATCCTGTCACTGAAGGGTTCAGATAACATGCTGCTATCAGTTCTTCTTCGTGCATGATTTACAGCATTGCTTGCCATAAAATTTGTGGTTACAGACACCATGCTGGGGTACCAGATGACACCAAGTGAAGAAATCCACACAAGAAGGATCATCTGAAGGAGACATATCCAAGCAATACGGTAAGACTGTGTTTTAGCAAGTCTTCAAGTCAGGCAATAGTTCTGCACGCTTGTATGCATTTGGTAATACTAAAAACATGATGGGTGACTCAATTCAGAGAAGAGGAACCATGAACTAGCTTTCATCTCAAAAATACTAGTTTCTTTTTTAATTTGTTAAGAGATTTTTCATTTGTTAAGAGATCAAATTTGTTAATTTGATAGAGATAGAGCTAATATAATAGGAGGGTCAGAGGCTAAAGGAATTTAGAAATTTAGAGCACACTTCGAAGTTCAGGAAAACAGTAGGAAGTTCCACTATAGAGGATAAAAAGAGTCATTTGTGTTTTCATCTCTGATTACAAATATTGTTCTAAAGCCAGGTACTTGTACAAATGAGCCTGCTCCATGCTTGATGCTGATTGCTTGTTGCCATCAACATCACATGGAGCGTACCTGCACCTCAAAGTAGTGTCAGCTTTGAGTGTATGTGCATGTACACACAAAATGCATGGAAATCTGAATGCATGGACCCTATGCGGTGCACGTGTGTGCCCGAAGTGCTCTGCTATGTGTTTGCGTTCCAACACTTTCTAGAGGGACTTATTTCTCTCCGTTTCACTATGCAGGAAGCCTAAGAAATCTGTCTTCTTAGACACTTTGGTTAGGTGGCATGAATGAGGCTTTTAGGGCTTTGACTCGGCCATGTTGGTGAAACCTTAATTAACTGCAGTGGGGAAAGAGACAGGCTGACCACGCTTAGTTCTGAAAAGCCCAGCTTTTAATCACAAATACAAATAAACCATATTTTTCAATTAAGGTTTTATTTCACTTATATCTATGTACAGATCATTTATACACACAGCCCAGTCACTTTAAAAACATTTCATAGCTGCTCCTTTCTACAGTTTTGTAGTGGATGCTTTATGTTTCTTTAAAAAAGCAGAGTGATGATTCATATGGATGATTTATAAACAAATTCACCATGTCTGAGAGAGCAGTAAGACATTTAAATGAGGTTTAGCAAAATTTATAGCTAAACTGAAATCTCCTGTGAGCATGGGAACAGATTCCATTCGACTCTCGGAACTACTGTTTACATGGTCAATAAAAGGAATTTACAAGGAGACAGTGAAGAAAAATCTAGCCACCGTTGCCTGTGTTCTCGGATCAGCTAAGCTGAGTCACAGAAGATGAATGCTCCCTCACGTAGCACAGACAATCTTCCTATTCTGTGGGCCAGGAGTCATCTCCGTCTCTCTATAGGAACTTCTTTTGATTAGTCACCACTTTGCTTTTTTTGATTCCCTTTTATATGATGGCAAAGGTGATTTTGTATACCTTTATCGCCCTCAAATTTATTTGAATGAATAAGAAAAGAATTTAATGATAGTAATTTTTTAAAAGATGCCATTTTATTCCTCAGTTTTTAAAAACGTAAGCCTGTCTGTAAATGCTAACGTTATGTAAAGAAAATACTATCCTTGAACAAACAGTTGTCCAGGAACTAGGAAGCTCAGTACTGAACTGCAGCCTTTCCACTCCACAGCATTGCCTTTCTATTCTTAACTGAGTGTCAGTAGGGATGCAGCTGGGAGCTCAGCACCAGCTTTGACATTACTTCACCTACTGTCCACCAGACAGAACTTGCCACTGGGAGGACCCAAAGCAGACAACAGATGAAAAACATGCACAGCAGAAAGTGAGGAAAGTTGTTCTGATTAGGTCAGGAAGAAGCTCTCCTGCCATGGAAGGGTAAATTTTCAAAAATTACGAATTACTGTTTAAAAAAATGTATAAGCGCTGAGGAGGCAATGTTAATAAATCTTTATGCCCCTTTTGAAGATTGGAGTGCAATGCTAACATTACAGAGGTATGGCCGAAAACTTTACTCTTGGGACCTAATCCAAAGACCATTGGAATGAACACAAAGAGTCCCACAAACTTCAACGGATGTGGATCAGGCTGTCAGTTCCTTATTTCTATTTACTCAAGTATTTATATGTTGTTTAAATTTTCATTCATTTTAAGCGGTTGGATTTACTAGGAGTTATGGTGACCGTAACTGCATCTAACAGAGGGATGGAAATGACCCAGTTTGTCTGGGAAAGTGTGTAAACTCTCCCTGAAACATTAATTTCTTGACTGTGATCACTGAGCTGGAGCTGCACGGCTGATAATAGAGACTGATTTGCTTCAATGTGATTCCAGCACAGCTGGTTCCCTGTCTTTTTGCTGGTTTAGACAGAAAGTTAGAGAGCAGTGAAGAGATAATTGATCTCTAGAGCCTGACGACCCAGTTATAATAAAGGGGAAAGGGCTCCTGCAGATGTGAGGAGAGAGAGAAACAGGCCAAGGCCAAAATTAATAACAGACATTGCTCCAGACATGAAATATAGCAGAGGAAGGCAGGGGTGAAAGAAAAGTGCTTGCTATATCGTGACAGAAAAGGATGTAATACAGAAACTCCAAAGTACAGCAGAACTTTTTAGGAAGGTTAATTTGAAGTGTTAAGAACATTTACTTACAAAAACAGCAGAACTATGCATTTATCCCTTTTAGGACCATTTCATCTATATATCCTTGTTTGGATTCAGGTCCCCTGATATATCAGGTTGATACTCTGCATGTCTTGAGCTGATGCGGTAGCATGGTCTGTTATCACTGGGTTTCACAGGGTTTCTGTGCGCAGTGAATGCAGGAATTGGTACAGATGGGGGGGTCGTTGGCGAATGTCAATTTACAAGCTGCAGGGCCAGAGCTTGACCTTTGCTCCCAACTCTATTACCACCTTTCTCTTGCAATCTGGCCTAGGTTTAATAGGGGTTACTTTCAGCTCCCGGTTTTAAAATGGTAACAAGACAGTTAAAGTACAGTATTTTGAAAGTTAATGTTTAAAATGCTTTAGCATACCTAGATCACTAGCGTTATATGGGACAAACCTGGCCTCCATGAGCTTTTTTCCCGCAGTTAAGAAGGAGTCACAAACCGTAACCAGCTTGTAAGCAAATATATGGGATGGGGTTAATGCACCGCTCTCTTTCTGTGGTGGTTCTGAGAGAATTCCCCTTCCATCATTCAGAGTGACACAAAACCTCTTGCTCCTCCTGCTCCTCTAGAATTGCAAAACACACTGAAGAGGTGGAGAGGGATACAGTAGACATACAAGTGGGGACAGAGCTTAACTTCATGTTCCCTGACTGCATGTCATACACTGATCAGAAGCGGTGAGAAGTACATTCTAGACAAAGAATTTTTGGACTCCCAGGATATGGGTGCAATCTGAAGCTTGGGCAGACTTCAAAAGACTAAAAATAAATGGTAAATTCTTACTGCTTAGTTCAAAAGTTGCTATTTTTAATCATAAAACAGTACCAGCATAGGATGCCTCTACGTTATTCAACAAGATAGTCTAAAGATGCAGCTCAGAACCAAATGGCATAACTTTCTGACATACTTTTCTTTTTAACATACCCCTGTTTTTAAAATACCCTGTGCCAGTTGTACTCTCCAGTCTGCTTTAAGAGGGTTCACTTTGAGAAGAGAGATGCTGTAGTATCAGAGAGTAACTGTAAAGCTGGAAAGTCTGGGAAAAAATCATTTATGAAGGAACATGCCAAATACTAATCTTCAGTGGGTGTAACTGGAAAAGGTGATTTTTGCTGGATATAGAGTTCTAAGCAACCAACCCTGCTGCAGCATGTAGAGCTGAGTTTTACCTCTTTTCACAGGGACTGGGCAGAAGTTAGTATTGCAAGCTCTCAGGACTGCTGGTTTCTGATGGGGCAAGCACCCAGAAGCTGGTCTTCCTTGGCGCAGGCAGTGTACGCTCCGGGTTTGCACTCCCCCTCCACATGTTACTGTACACTGTAGAGAGGAAAAAAGTAAAAGCTGACTTCCATCATAGAGACTCTCTGGGAGCCCATGAAAGCCATGGGCTTTGGATGAGACTTTCAAAGAGAGAGAGGTCAGGATCAGATGTGTTGCTGTTCAGCAACCCCCATCAGGACCAACTTTTCAAAGATGTGTGCATCTGTTCTCCCTTCCGAAAGTTTGGTTATTTAAGGACTCAGCTGAAAATTTGGTTCCTTACTTAGGCATCGAGACAGAAACTGAACATTTCAGAAAACCTGTTCCTGATTGTCTGCACTGATTTCTTTTGAACTCTGAGCCTCTGGGCCCAATCCTGCTGTCTGAACGGAGATAAAACTCCCATTGGAACCATAATTATGGCAGTATCTGGGGAAAAACACTATGCGTTTGCAGGAAGATCTATGAAGTATTTTAAAGTGAATAAGCCTTTTACTTGTATGTGTTTCATGAAAAGTTGTCTTGAAGATAAATGTGATCATTTTCATCTGATTACAATTGTCAGGCATACATTGTTTCATGTAAATGTTATTAAATGAGTGTGTGTCCCCTTGATATGTGACTCATAAAGTAGATAAGTTCCAGAAATTCAGAAGCTTGTTTGCAAGAATGTAGAAACAAATACAGACTGATCCCATAATTAATCATAGTATTTAGGGAATTCCAGGCAATCTGTGCAGATGCTCAAATACATTGTGCATATAGATATGTAATAGTTCAACCACAGTGCAGTTTGAAGAAGACTGAGAAGAAAGCGTTGGAAAATGAGCATGGAATGTAGTGCCTCTCGAGCATGAGTATCATTTTTAGGTGACATTCTTCAGTTTCAGGACAAAGAAATGAGCTGCACCAAAGTACATGATGGATGTGGACCAGCTGCATCATGTTTCAGTGGCTGAGCGGTGTGATCTTCTTTAGGGAATGGCTACGTGCAGGAGACACCTGTGGACTGTTAGTACTGGAGGTATCTCCTCCATACAGTTGGACATTTGACTACAGCACAATGTAAGACTGGAGCTAGCTTTAATCTAGGTAGCTTGGACTCACATTGCCCTAACGTCACAGTGCTGTGGTCTTCAGTATTTTACGCCCACCAGGTGTTTGTGCCACTCCTGCTAGCATCCATTCTGTGGCATATGATACCACGGCTTTTCTAGGTTTGGTGCCCTCTAAGCCCAGCACTGCAACCTCACCTTCTAATTATGATGGATACACCGTCCAAGAGTCAGCAGTCACATTGCAGTTGTTTTGTTCTTTAATGCTGTGTAGTGAAAAGCACTAGGGGATGCTACTTGAGCTACTGTGTAGAGAAACTTACTCCTTTTGTAAACTCCGTAAAAGCCAAGACATGAAATAGTGCTGGAGGAAGAGTGCTAGCCAGGACAGGGAGAGAGAGGTGAGAAAGCTTCCCATTCCTACCTGCTGCCAGGGTGAGGAATACCAGCCAGACACCATGTTATACAACGTTTGTGATGGACAGGCTCCATTGTTACAAGCTTCTTCCAGGTCGGTGTTTGGTTTCTTGATGTTTCTACATCTTCTCTGAGGAAAGGTGATCAATTTCCCATGGATGCTTTTCTCACTGCATTTTAGTTCTCGCTTTTGTACACCTGGGCCACAGGAGGCTGAGCACTGCAAAGGCAAAGTACACCTTTTAAATCTACAGAAACACAGTCAGATAAAGGAGAATGTGCTCGTGCAAGAGACCCCAAATTATGTGAAACTACAAAAGCATTATACAGCTAAAACCACAAAGACCATGTTCCGTAATGGGTAAACTGAAACATGAATCCAAGTCAGTGAAAGTCCTGAAAAACAAAGACATCAGGGTACATCTAACTACATCGGGATGTAAAGAGCTGTGTCTTTTTATAGTGGCTTGCCTACGACACCTGATTTTCAAATGACAGCTCAGCACTCTCTCCCCCACATGGTTTGTGTGTATCCCTGAGTCATTGTTTCCAAGAGCAGCAAAGGAAGGCAGTGAGCCATGTAACTGCACCACTTTACCTCACTCCAGGAAGAAATCACCCACTGGAGTCGGTCATTTTTGGGGCAGCGTCCTAGCACACAGGTCTGCTGGGATTCAGGTTTATGGTCTCTGTTGCACATACTTTCAGGCAAGATTTTAACCTTGGGAGAACCGGTACTTTTGCAGTAGACATCCCGTTTCTTAACACCTCTCCCACAAGTCTTGGAGCACTGTGATGGAAAGAAACACTCATTTGAACGAGAGGAAATGAAAATTGGCATTATTTGTATTTTACAGCAGAGCATAGAAACCATGGCTAATGTGCGGTGTAGCTGCCATTCTAATATAAGTAAACTTGAAATTCTATTGGTAAATAAGTAACAGTAACATCTGTATGTCACTTCTAAAACATTGTTCTCAGTGCTTTCTTAATGTAAACTATGAACTCTTACAGCCCCCACGTAGGACAGATAAGTAATATCTCACTTCCGTAGATGAGGAAAGTTGGACTTGTGAGCAAAATGCTTTTTTCCCTGGACAGCATAGTTGAAAGCTCGTCCTAACCTCCCATCTCAAAATCTCCCACGGCAAGATGTTCTCAGCTATTTGTTATTTTGTCCTCACCTTGGCCTAGAGGGATGAGAGAGAGGCAGAGAAAACTACCCAGGGAATCTATACATAACTCCTTCACCAAATGAATCTCACTACAAGACAGAATCTGATACAGACAATGGTTAAGAAGTTTGACCAAAGATATTT
>NW_008824901.1:391245-399612 GCF_000699105.1 Pygoscelis adeliae | reverse complement strand
TTCTATAGTTTTCATTGCCTTACCACACAACAGAATGCACGAATGAGCCATTTCTGATGAAATGAAGAAAGAAACAGCCCTGAAATAATGCTGCCAGCTTTCTGCCTTGTTGCATCCTCTTATAATTGTTCTTCTTTTTACTAGTAATTAAGGGGCACATTCCAAGGCAGAACCCTTGGAATATTTAATACAGATATCACTATCTGTATTAAATCACAAATGTTTTTAAAAGTTTTCATGAAAGCAGAGTTATATTGAGGATGCAACAGAAATACCTGCATTTTGCATTTTTTCCCTTTTAACTCCTTTGACCCTGTGACATAACAGCTTTCAGCTGAATCTTAAAATCTTCACTGACTTGTTCCATAGGCCCGTGCACTACATTTCTACAGGACTTGTGGACTTAATTTTCATAGGCTTATTTGAAAATCCCAACTTGAATTGAACACCTCCTAAAGAGGAGGAGAATGGATTTTTTTTTTTTTTTTAATTTTAGAGGAAGGCAAGTTTGAAAGTATGAGTGTGTTTGTTCTTTCTTTTTAAGTATCTAATCATCATACCTGTTTTTTATAATCTCCTGCCTTACTAAGGTTTCCTTCACATACAGTGGAAGAAAAAGTTTCTTTCTGAGTGTTAAAACTCTGTTATGTTGGACTGTTGAGTTACTCGTTTGTCATAGTACATTACAGGGCACTCCCCTGGAGAGGCAGTCTGTGCTTCTCAGCTGGGAATGCTTAGGTCAAGATGTTCTTGAACACCTAAAGAGTAACAGTAGCAAGAAGTGTACACAGAAGTAATAGATTTTTCAGTAAATTTAAATCCACCCTGAATCTCACTAAATGAAGATGGAAAAATAAAAATAATGTAGCTCTTTTTGATATGTGTACTGTCAGCTCTCTCTTAAATCTCAGATTTCCTAGTACTTCATTTATCCTTACATTAACAGTTCATACCAGCAGCAATAGTAGTGAAAGAAAGAGCGGAGATGAGTTTTGTGTAAGTGTGTGTGTGTGTGTGTGTGTGTTTTAACTCAGGCTGGTTTAATGTCAGGCAGTTCACACGTTTGTGAAGCAGGGTGTGTACGCACAGGAATCTGCCCAGGGGCCTTACGCCCCTCATGGCAATTAACTGCAGCAGTACTCTACTTGCAGTCGAAGAGTTACTCTAACAAAGGCAAAAGTACAGAAGTGATTAGTGAATGTGTAAAACACAAATTTATCAACCCACAATTCACATATGTGTGTTCATTAATATGCAACTCTAACCCCAAATATTTCTTCATTCCTTGACTGCCTGTCATCTCTGAGAAAAGTTAATATTGTGGTGGGAAGTAATCTCAGAGGGGGGTTAATGGCTTTGAAGAATTCATAGAGCTTTTAAGTTATGAAACCAGAAAAAATTACCCATCTGTTTGTATGCACCAAAAAGGATACCACGTGTCCACTTCTGGCAAGCCCTCCTGTCCGAGCACTTAGGAAGGCTAGTTAAAATACACACATATTATCTTCATGAATAGAGCCACTTGCAAAATACTGACCTTCACAAAGTCTGCACTATTCTTCTTTCTGAGCAGAGTTTTTGGCAATAGTTTCATTATGCCAGCAGACAAAAATGTAAGTTTTTCCACAAATTACCTGAGACCATAGGCCAGGGCTCCATTCAGGTGGGCAGTCCTGACTATTGCACATCTGCACCTGTGTAGGGGTGCTGACAGGACACAGGGAATGGGCCACTACCTCCTCTCTTTGGAAAGCCCTTTTCTGGACACACTGAATGAGACGACTTTGTTGCCCTCCTCCACAAGATTTGCTGCATGCGCTCCATTCGCCTGTTGACCAGCTTAAAGGAGAAAATGTATGTTAGAAACACAGGAGTCCAATTAGCTTTGTAAAATCAATACATATGAGCCACCTATCAAATGTGAATTATTCAGGGATTCTGCTTAGCCTACTCTCCTGATGTATCTGTTCAAGCAATCAAAAAGCCTTAGTTACATAATCTATCTTCAAAGCATGGAACATTTTGCTAGGGATGAAATATAAGTCACACAACTAGAAAAACGAGTATTACTTATTTACAGTTCTCATCTACCAGAACCAACTTGCCTATGAATCCGATCTGGAATCTGGAATTCCATGGGGTCTGAGAGAGATGCTGCCATTGAGGCTGGTGGAATATCTAGAAGATCTAAGGATCTGGCTAACAAATCACCATTGCTTTTTAACCGCATCTATGCTTTCAATTGAAAAAAAAAACTCTCTAAAACAGGGAAACAAAAATCTTTTGTAAAGAAATGGTACAATGATCACTTTTGTCACTTTAGCTGCTGAAGAGACCTCCAAATAAAATAACAGACCCGAGGCCAAAGGAAGAAGTCAGATAGATGGAGAGAGTTCTGTAAATCGATAAGATTCAATTATTGGAAAGTTCTGCCCTTTGTTGTTACATTTTTTCCTTTTTACATCTCTCTCGGAAGACAGGGCGGAGGAGGAAGATTCACCTAAGGTGATATAAGGGAAAAGCTGGCATGGCAGGGAAAGAACGGGGCCAATTTAGCTGAGCATGTACCTCCCAATGCATTTGTGCGTAGATACACTCACACAGGGCGACAAATGTTGGCATGGTGCTGTCCAGTGGTATTTATGTCAAACCTTACTGGCCTCTATTCACAAAAAAGAACTTGCTTGCTAAAATCAGCAGTCCTGTCATTAGTGTCTGGAGGATTTACATGTCCTCAGACTAATAAATTTGGCAGACAGATGATGTAGAATCTAAATAAAACAGAGGAAATTTAACCAGCAAAAGCTGTTGGGCAAATCTGTACTCCAGTCACAAGCACGCCTCAGTTACGCATCATGTCACTGAAGTTACACAAAGTCTGAAGAATTACTGCCCATTGCTTAGGATAAGTTCAGTTTTGAAATGTCAATAGCAGCCCAGTAGTTCTATTAATGAAGCACTAAGTGGGTCCCCAGCCTTTGTGGAACACATTGCAAACATACAACCAAGTGTCTTTGTCCTCGAAGGCTTACAATTTAAGACCATAAATAACAACTAGATAGGAAAACAGAAGTGAAGAAACAAAAGAAATTATGAATGACTAAATGATTACTCAAGTTGAGAACTCTTATTCAAAGACCCAGCACTGAAATTAAACTAAAGATACTAAAACAACAGTTTTACAGATTTTTAATAATTTATGCCACAGAAAAGGTTCTCGTCTCAAATCCGACTGCTTGGCCTATCCTACTTCCACAGTTTCTCACAGCGTCAGTCCTGTCACCACTGGAATAGCTGCTTACATACAGTTTTAATGACAAGAAAGCTTTTTCTTCTTTTTTCTTTTCTTACTGTGTGAAAGATGAACAGCGTCCCATTTGCCTGTCTGTTCACATCTGCCTGAAAACAAAGCTAATTTTAATTTGTAAAAAATGTATAAAAAGCCTATTTTGGAAAAAAACCTTTGGGAATAGAAGAAATCCTGACTCTCAGTCTAGTAACTTCAGGAACTGCCAAAAGTAGTGGGAAAGATAAAAAGCACTAATTTAAGGACAAAGAAATTTTAATGTGAAAAGTCAGTAGTTATGTAATTCCAGAACATGTCAGAAGTTTCCTTTTTGTCTGATTTATAAATATTTGGACTATCGAAATACAAACTTCTGGAAAAAAGTTATAGTTTTAATCAATTTTACCACTTTTAATTAGTTTGCCTTGATGTTTCTGACAATGGTGATTGGTAGAGCAACCAAAAGTGTTCATTTTAAGCGTTTATTCACCATAACTACCCAGAAAGTTCCCCTCTTCACAGAGGAGAGGGCAATAAACCTGCTTTAATGTCCTCTAGTAAACTGCCATTTTCCAAGATTATCTGGGCTGTGATCCAAGAGTATCTTTCATTAGCTCAACTAAATAACTAAATAATTATGACCAGATTTGGCAGCTCTGAAATCCAACAACAACAGTGTGCAGTACTGATGCCTTTCTGTGTTCTTGCTGTTGGGACAGTAGTTTGTTCCTACTCAGACTACTACTAAGTCTCTGTTCTTATGCAGTAATTATTCCTCACTGACCTTTATAAGTCTGGAGCATCTTTTATGTCAGAAAACTGACATGCTTGCACCTCATCTATTATTCTCCTCCTTCCCTTGCCTATTATGCCTACCATATTTGGTTTTGCTTTATATGCTGGGTATTAAGCATTCTTTGTTTCCTCTGTGGTATTTATTAATACTACATTTTTTGATGTTGGCAGTCTCGGTTTTATGGGAAATATTACATGCCGTGACTTTCTGGGCAGATTGCTCAGCAGAGATGTTCTGGCTCAGTTTCACTCAGCTGAATGGCAATCTGTTAATTTAAGACATGGTCCTACATGTAGATCCTCCATACATTAATATAGCCTAAGGATTTTAAAAAGAATTAATTAGTGAGTTGAATTGTTTTTCCCTAGAGGTGGCTTGGGGCTTTTACGGTTTTTCTTTTTGTAATCTTTTTAGGGTTCAAGTCAGTAATTGTGTTTTAAAGTAGGAAATCTAAGAATATCAGAGCAGTTTCTGCATGAAAACATTGCACTGCGTGTCAAAATGGATATTCAGCATTTTCAGTGATAGGTAAATCAGTGGATTGTCAAAATACATCAGGTTCTCTGGTTAATAGAAATGGAAATTTTGTGTGTGGTCAATAGAAATGAATATGATTTTGGTGAAGCTTTATAGCATAACAATGCCACATCAAAATGAAGGTAAGCATAAACAGCTTAAAAAGACTCCTGGGAACATCATGGACAATACATTTATGTGTACGTGATACTGAGTTCATTGGATAAAAATAGCTCTGGCAGAAGATAAGTCACATATGAAAAGATTGTGTTTGCCTACAAAGATTACTTAAAATTGGTATTGAGAAAATCTAAACGCAATCTAAAGAAACTGCTGAAGCTGTAACATGGGGCTCTCATGTCACATGTTACCATTATTTAAACCTTATCATCTCTATCGTTTTGTGGTCATAGTGTATAATTTGCCATTTGGAATTTGTGTACTCTGCTGTAATCTTTAAATTTTGCAGGAAATTCCATACTATTACTGGACTGTTTTTTAGTATGTTCAACATATTGCAATATGGATTTTTAAGCCACTGCAGAACATATACATCTTTTTGCTTTGCCCCATCATCCTCTTCTGGATCAGGGGAGATGAGGAATGCTTCCTATTAAACTTCATTAAATGTGTTATTTTATGAAGTATGGGAGCAGGCTTAGCCAATTGCTTTTACCGCCCTTTGCTTTTATCACTGCAGAGTAAAACCAGCAGATGATACCAGGTCTAGAGCTTTCCTCCACTTCCTCTGCCTTCTGCTGCCTGTGTGTTTCAATGCATCTTTAACTGTCTTTATTTCACGCTGAAACACTCTTAATTTTTTCAACATACTGCTTTAGAAAATCTCCTGGTCTGGAAGTCAAAATGTCTTGTCCAACATAGTACAGCTTTTCTAATCTTTAGTATAAAATTAAAATAATGGTAAGGTTGCAAAGTCAGGAATCCAAAAGTGAAAACAACAGCAGAAGAAAGATGGCCAATGTGTCCTTAAATCTACCCATTTATATTCTAAGCCACATAATACTGTGTTTAATTATATGAGCACACAACTTTTTTTTTTCCAAAGGACCCCTACTACAGCTACTATAAATCAGTGTAACTCCCTTGTTTTTAAAGGAGGTCTATTGATTTAGACCAGCTGGATTCTAAATGCTTATCTGTATGTCAATGTCTTCCTTTGTATCTCACCTTTCTTAAGGCTTTTAGAAAATAAGATCGTTCACATAGGCAATGTCTTCATACTTATTTTTGTGGGCACCAGGAGCATTGCTGACGATTTATTTGGTTTAGATAGTCCTCTTCTTGGTATCATAATGCTCTGTGGGACATTTTGTCCAAAAATCACTAATTGCACTTCACAAGACTCTTTTAACCTAATCTAATATGTGGAATCTGAGTCATGGGGCCAAGCTTCCACACGGGGAGTAGCACTTTACTCAGGAAATGGTCTTATTGATTCAAGGTGAGTAAAGGTGGCAGAACGGGCCTTTAAGTAACTTAAATTTACTCAGTGTCACATAGCTAACCCCGGCATGGTGACAGAGCTGCAAGCAATCCTCAGGAGGTCTTGCATTAGCAACATTAGAAATACCACCTCTATTATTATCATTGGGCAGAAGCCTACACAACTAACATTTTTAAACAATTACTGTTTTATGTTACAGAATAAAAGCAGGTTCATCTAGCAGGCTATATAATTCTGTGTGCCTGTCGGAGAGGACTTCTTTCATGGCAAACTCAGTCATAAGGCACAGCGAAAAGGTACAAAAATAGAGAGAACTTACTATGCTGGGCAGGGATTAGTATTGCATAATTTTGTTTCAGTTAAAGGCTTCATCCTTGGGCCACAAAAGGAGGAATTAACTCGTGTACGATGATCTTCTAAACAAATTGCTTTTGCTGTAATATGTCCTATGGAAGTATTAGAAAAAAATACAGTAAAATAACCGTTTACTCAAAATGTAAGAGAAAAAGTAGTAGGGAAGAATTTTAACTAAACAAGTCCAAGCTCATCCTTGGTACAATTCCACTGACTTGAACTAAATAAAATACGATTTAATTTGGCAACATGTTTTTAACATTAATTTCCTTCTCTGTAACAGAGGTACTATTGAAGTCAGATGAAACATTTTAGTTCTAAACAGCATATTTGCAGAATCTTCCCCCAGCAAAAATCAGTAATTCTTCAAATCCTAATTCCCTGCAGAAACTAGCAGTGCTTGCTTAGCGCTCTCCTCATGTACTTGCAAACTGCTACAAAATATTTTGCAACTTTTTACAGTATATCTTTACAGACTTCAGAATTCTGCAGGTTCCTGTACCTAAACTCTATTTTATAGATTTAGCTTTTCATTGAGATGTATCATTCACCTCACACATGGTTCATTGGGCACAGCAAGTCAAATTTGGAAACACGGTTGTTTCCATCATCTTTATATCCATGCTGCAACCTTCATTTGTTTTAAAGAGAAGCAAGAAAAATACAGCTGTCATATTTTATGTCTGCAGTGCTCCTGGTGGGTCTTTCTTCCATAAACAGTCTACTGAGATGCTGCGAAGCCTGACAACACCCTAGCAAGGTATTCTTGAATTTCCCCTGGACTTTTTTGCCAATACAGGAGCATAATGTGGCATTTCCTTGGTCACCCAGTCCTATTCTTTGGTATTGAAGACAACTGCATCATATAGTCTTATTTATATGATGACCCAGTTCCAATTTAAAGGCCACTAAAATTTTAATTCTCAATTCTTTTTGCAGGACTTCCCACATGCGAGTTTTCTGCTGTCATTACATCCCAGAAGTACTTTCACTGACAGAACATCCAGGATTTAGAAAAACAATAGACGGTCTGCGCAAAGCAAATACCTAGAGGAATATGGTAATAAGAAATCCTTAGCTTATATAGAATTTCAGACTCTGACCTGTCAGAACTCAAATATTTGTAATTAAACAGTGAGAAGATCAGGGTGCAACTGTCAGTAAAGATCTTGATAATATTTTAGTCTTCAATTATTCTCTACAGATAAGATAAATTTTACTGGTTATTTGGTATCTTTCTATGTCCCCAAATTACAACAACATCAAAGCACATATTTAATTCCCACATTACTTCAACAGCAAGATATCATATGCCTACAGATTGACCTAAAGAAAAAATTCATGTAAGTGACATGAATTGAGATTGGCATGAATTTTTTTTTACTATAAAGGAAGTATGAAGGTACTTCATTTATGTTATAAGTTGTCAGATAAAAAAATAAGGACCAGGTGTTCAGTGTAACCCCCTGTATGTATTGATACACATTTGCAAAATTAAAGGCAGCTGAAATGTTTGAGATGCTTAAAAAAATTAAAAAGA
This sequence comes from Pygoscelis adeliae, assembly GCF_000699105.1. Lineage (NCBI taxonomy): Eukaryota > Metazoa > Chordata > Aves > Sphenisciformes > Spheniscidae > Pygoscelis > Pygoscelis adeliae. The sequence continues at coordinate 391,655 of NW_008824901.1, read as the reverse complement.
AGAGGATTGGCAATTGGAAAGTTACCTACCACCACCACAAGTAGCTGAGCACTCTGACTGCACTGTCACCCAGGAGTAGCTATGTTTTTTGACAGACGTCTTGTTTTCATTGTTGGTTTTGGAAAATGTATATTCCCAAGCAATCCCAGGATTTTTGCCTTGTAACAGGATCTATAGAGGGGTATTTGGGGTTTGTTTAAAAAGAGGTAAGGGGTTGAAAAAAAAGAAAAGGATTCTGTCATTCTGAAGGGAGATGAACTAAACATGATACACACATAATATATTTATACACACCATATTTGTGAAAGAATTTTCAGGAGACCTAGTTTTTCAATAAACTAAAAACCGTCAAAGTAATTACTAAACAGCAAAGCGTTTGCTTGGACTAACACCTGCAGGGCATATAACAG
>NW_008824901.1:367717-391160 GCF_000699105.1 Pygoscelis adeliae | reverse complement strand
GGTTCAGCATAAAACTCCTTTAAAGCAGAAGGTATTTGACTGGTTTGGTGAAGCAGAAATACCTTCAGTAGATGTGAAATATCATCCAATGACTTTTGGCAATGCAGTATTAGTTGCTGCCCCTGCCCCAGCTCTCAGTGCTCTGCTCCTGCAACTGGCCCTTAACAAGTGGATCCCTGCGTTCACTGGAGGCTCGCTGGCAGGTGCTGGAGTTTGCCTGTGGCAGTGCAGTGGATGGATTAAGGATTTGGGGGTGGGAGAAATTTCCTCTCTCTTAGTAAGCAAAGTCCAGGCTAGCTGATTCTTCCACAATGCCTTCTATGAATGAAGAAGCCTTTGCCCATTAAGTAAGCAGGACTCAATTGCTTTACTGAAAGAAGCCTGAGCAAAGCAGGAGTATAGCAGTGTGGGGACTGGGAACAGAGGTGGCTAGAGATGGCTTCCTCAGTTCTTGAGGCTGAGGGTATAAAATAGTATTATTTTCTTCTTGTAAAAAACGTTTTTCTATGCGGACTGGTGATACATTTTGTTTGGAAGACCCTCAGCTGGTATTTTCCTCATGATGATTGAAGCTGATAAAGCTTCAGTCCAGGAGAGCACCCATCCCTGGGTGTCTACAAGGGAAAAGGGATTGGAAAAATCTTTTATTCATGATTTTAGCATAACGTGTTAGAAAATTTATAGAAAGTGTGATTACTGACTATAATAACAATCCTTGTCATTTAACTCAGGGAGCCTAGCTCTCGAGGGTGTACTATTTTAGTGGTGAAGTATATTGTAGTTTTCAGGTAGGCAACTTTCTAAAATTCACTGCATTCGTTTCAAGTCTGAATTATAATCAATGCAAGATGCATGAACATCTGACACATACCTAAATTTGGGGAGAAATTTCTATTTACCAACATTTATTTTAGAAACTTTTTGGCAGCAAAGTGCATTTATATTCATACTTAATAGAAAAAGTGCAAGAGTTTACAGTTACAGAGCTCTACTAAGTTTTAATTCTTCACCAGTATGAATCTGGTCATAGTAATATAAAGAGCAGGTGCAGTTAACCTCAGTTCCTAAATATGCTTTTTGATAAGCACTAGCATTTCAAGTACAATTTCAGTCTATGTTAATGATTACCATTCAAAGATATTAATAAAATATCAGGTAAGTTCACGTGATGTCTAACCTGAGTGCTTAAGCAATCCATGTAGGTGGAACTGATCTCTGTATAGACTGGTTTCATAAAATAGCAACAAACTTGCATTCGTGTCATTTAAGACCGAGAAATATAATAACATTTTGAAATGTAGCCAAGGGTTTTAAAGTATTCTGAAAATGTACCTATTGTAAAACAGAAATTACCCATGACAGTGAAAATTCAGACCAAATTTACATGACCTCCAGCTCAACAATGTTGAACACATGAAGGATCTGGACTGCACACTGTTTACTTTTCTAGAAGAAAAAAAAACAGATGCTATATTTTCCATTCCTAGTAACCAAAGATTTTATTTCAGTCAGTGAACCCTAATAATGGGCCAAACTGAGAATATACCAATTGGGACCGTAAAAGGCAAAATACTTCCAAAAGAAGTACATGCCTTCCCATTGGAAGATTCAGGTTACAAGATCCTCCTAGCACAAGTAAATTAAAGTATTTCATGTGAAAGTTTTCATCTCACCCATCCAAGATTAATTCATGAGCACCTTAGAATACCTGTGAGATTACGGAAGAAATAGATCTGAGAATGATTACTGACCTCTCCATTTTTACTGAATATTCTTGATAGAAATAATCTTACTATATCTGCTTTAGGGGTGAGTCATATATGAATGTATGTATCACAACTATTTTACAAGAACAGGATTAAAATCAAACACTCTGAAATTAGGAAACATTAGAATTGAGACTGCTGTGCAACTTCACGCTGCCCTGCACAGATGCACTCTGAATCTCTGGATCTCATACTGTCTTTCCAGAAAGCCTCTACCGTGCTCAGTGCTTACAGCACGTGGTGCTCACTAACGAGCATATTACAAAGTTTCCATATTTTACTTCACGCTCATTCATCAATGTGTGGGTCTGTGCCCTATTTGCTATGCTCTATTCATATCGTTACCAGTGTAACTTTTTTCAGGACCTTTCTTTTTCCTTGGCTATTCATCACTATCTGATATAAATGTTTTATAAGATTTAACAACCCCTTCAGATGAAGGAAAGTATCTCTTCTATAGAAATTTTTATTTTTAGAAAGCTGTCCAACTGCTGATAGCAAAAAGTCCAACTCTGTTAAAACAGCTGTTCCACAGTCACTTTGAATCTTGAACCTCAAGTCCATGGGCATTAGAGTTTCTAGAAAAAACAGGTTGCAATAATATGTGTTCACTTTACTGTCCTTCTTTTAAGGACAAATTGAGACAAATATTTAATGTGTAAAGTTTCAGAACATGTGCTTCAGGTAAAGCAGGGAAAACTATATTCAGGAAAACTATTCTTAAAACAATTCCTTTCCTGGTTCTTCTTACAGACCAGACCTCAAAATGCTTTAATTTGCTTTTACTCATTGGAAGGTCCTACGAGTCGAAGGTATTAGCACAGATCTCAGCATCTCAGGCGGCCAGAAACAATTTCAGAGAGTAGCTTTATTTTCTTCTTGTGTTAGAAAAGATCTGGCTAATGTATGAACAGTCAAAGTCAGATTTCCTCTTTCATGGTCCTATGAGGATGCACTTTCTCCCATTTCAGTAGGTGCTCTGTGTTCCTTCAAGTGCAGAGGCTGAAATTCTATCTGGCCTTTTAGTAAGTCATGTGTCAAAAGAGGAGGAGGTTTTGTCCATACCTCAAGACCTTGTGCAAGGGTTAGCCCTTGTCTTATTTGATTCTGACAACTGTCATAAAACTGTGCTATGTCAGTGGCCAAAAAACAAGTAAAGCTTAAAACTTTTCTAATAAAAATATCTTGAAGTATTAGACTGAACACTTGTCTTCTGAAAGTGCTCTTTACTTTGTGATAGTAGAGGGAAGAAGCAGAACAAATGCATCCTGAACCACAGAATTCAGAACACGAAAGAAAGAGGATGAGAAGATAAAAGTGGCAACCAGTTTTACTCCTGTTGGAGCAATATTCTCCTGGTGCTTCAACAGAGTGAAGGGAATAAAGAGGAAATGATCTCGGACGAGTTAGAACAAGACATGTTAGTATCTATCACTTCAGAGAACAACCACAAAACGATGTAAGAAACTCACAACCTCCAGCTAAGTGAGTGCCTGTGGGGTAAATCCTGCACACAGGCAAGCTGGGCCATACACATTTTAAGACCTTGGGCTACACCCCCTTCTTGCACATTGGAAAGTAGTCACAATTATAATAGGCAGATGCAGTGAACTTCTCTCCGTTTCCTGGCCGGCAGCCAAAGCTAGAGCCCCTTCCCACCCAGACTACAAGAGAGAATGTTTACAAAGCAAGAGCTGCATCACAGTCAGGTGTCTCCTCCTATATCAGCCCAGCTACGTGGAAAAAGGGCAAAATCAAACTCTGGAAAATATCAGAGACAAAATATTGCAGGGCACAAAACCATACACTTTAAAGTCCCTGGCACTCAGCTGAAAAATAGTATACAATGTATAATGTTCAACCAAGTTTTCATCAGGAATGCAATACTATCGCAAGGTTGCAATTTTGCCAAAGTAATGAGCATATAAAAAGTTTTCTATCGTATTTTCAAACATTCATTATAAAGCCCTTCCTTAACAACCCAATAACTGAAGTCTGCATATACAGCCAAGTTATCAGACCTACAAATTTGGAAAGACCTCCAGTGCTAGTCTACTTAACTGGATGCATTCCAGCATCTTTTCAGCCAACTGGCATTTGCTTCCAAATTTACAGCTGGCAAACAACCTCCTTAAACATTTCCAGTTCCTCAATAGAACTGTTTAATGTCTACCTTTAACACACCAACCACCTGACTTCAGACACAACACTCAGCAGCTCTGACCGCAGGGCGCAGAGTTATAAAATTTACAGCTTCTTGAGTTTGAAAACCACAGACTCTACGGCTGGAATCTGCCAGATCTATTCTGAAGAAAAAGAACTGTGACTTTCGCTTAGGGCACAGAATGTTAAAACAATGGATAAATTGAATTCTCCTGAGTAAAGAACCTTTTCCTTTTGCTGCTAATTTTGATTTCAAAGCTAAACCAATAAATTCTCTGAACTAGCTGTACATCTGCTCCTTTGTTTGAGATTATTTTTTTTTCCCCATGGCTATCCTAAGTTTCCAATACAATACTCCATTTTGCAGGTCAAATTTTTAATAAGCCTATCAACATTGCTCTGTTATGATTGACTCTGTGTTTTTTAGGTGTTTTTTATTGTAAGATGTGTATGTGAAGTTACTTGCAACACTGAATTAAAAGAGGTTAACTTACACAAGATAAACTCCTCTTTCTTCCGCAATGTTCTGGCATATTCAAAGCATTCTAATGCCTGGCATGTAACAAGCTGAAAAAAAGACTCATTATCTCTGTGAAGGACTAATAGACATTTACAAATCACTTAAAGAGTGAAGCTGAGCATAGAGAAAAACCCAGGTAAAGGAATAGCTACTGTTTACTCATATGTGCTTCATGTATTTTCATCTTTACTCACTCTGCATGTGCATAATTTACAAAGTGGGCATGAGCCCAAACTTTGAATCCCAGCATACATGGTAGCTTTGATCTGAGTCTTCAAATTGCATCTACATTTGCTAGGTCACTCCCATGCTTTGTAAGTCTTTGATAATTTCCTTAGGTGGATGTAACAGAGTTAAGCTATCTGCAGTGAGCCATCAATTACACCAATAAGGGCAGATGGAGAAGTTCGTCACTGTGGAAGACTAGTGCCTGGCTGTGTTACGCTTGCGAGACCTGCAGTTTTCATCCACTGTGAATCTACATGCTGTTTAATAAATATTGTAACATCCAACATCCTAAGCCAGATTCTGATTTCTCTGTTCAATCAAGATTAATTCCATTGACTTTTATGAATTTACTCTGGTTTCAGTAGGATAAATCTAAGCATGCAGCATATGATGCTGGTGGAAAACTGTTTAAAACAAGTTTTAAAACAGGACCGTTGTCTTGAACGGGCAGTTATTGAATGGGATCCTTGACAGTGGCTAACACCAGGAGCTTCAAAGGAAAGTGAGGGAACACCTGTTGGGAAAGCACCAGTAAAGGAGGAATTACCCATTGGTTACTTAAGCCAAACCTTAAAACAAAAGGGGTTTTATCTCTTCAATATTTCTAAAGTCACTTTAAACACTACCTTAACTAAAAGCTTATGACAAACTATTGTTTTTCAAGAAAGTCCACTAAGGTCATTAAAAGGAAAAAAAAAAAGTCTCCTTGAAAGGTCCTGTATGATCTCATTTCTACTTCAGCTGTTTCAAATTTATCTTCTGTTGTTATTGTGTCTCCATTTTTTTACTGTTCACATGCTAAATGTACAACCTGCAGGGATACTGTCCAGCTAATCTCTCCTCACTAAGGGAGAACCCTTTTATCCGTTGTATTGAATCAACATCTGTATCTTATAAGCACATCTTAGCTCTCTTTAGCTTACTTTCTCTTTAGGGGAAATCAGTACAAATTTATCATCTAGTAGCTAATAATAAATGTAATGCTTTATAACTGCAACTTGGCTTTCTCCCAGTGGCAGCTAGATCATCAGTAAAGTCATTCCACCTGGCCTCTTTTCTCTTTTTTTCCCTTATTGATAAAGAGGAAGTGATTTACTGGTTTTAATTAGACATATTCCTGCCTTGAAGCTCCATTCACCTTCTCTTCCCGTGAATGTCTGCCTCTTTGCAAAGCATCCTTTCCATCTGTTACTTATTGCTGTCAAAATAAACTATCTTTCTTCATAAAGATTTCACAATTTCTTCATTCAATATTTCACCAAGTTTGAGGTAAACTTCAGTGAGGATACTGATCCTATCTCATCCCAAAAAACTTTACAGTGCTTTCTCAAATCGTATTTGACTTCTCAAATCAGTCAAGTCTTCATCCATTTATTGGTAGAATGGAAAACCAAATTATTAAACTCTCATGTTTTTAAGTTGGTTTATCAATCCCTGGTCATGCAATACTTTTCATGTCCACATAACAGTTCCGTTTCTTTTGCCCTTCCAGAATCTTTCCCGTAATTTGAGTCAGTCACGGAGGGTGACTGAATATTTCAACAAATGGATGTCACCAGTGAACCTCATATGAGTTCTGTATTGATAGAGCCCTGTGATAGCAATGTCCCTTGTGCTCTGCTAGCCTCTTCTGGAAAGTATTTTCAGCAGTTAGTGGTGCCCGCTGGCAGCCCTTATTTGCAAAGCTGGATAAATGAACGATGAATTTACTCTGTTTCTCCTCAAGTTAGATATTTGTCAGTTAACAGAAAAACACTGACCAGGTCTTTAAATTGAAAGTGCTGACCTTAGATTACCTATGACCAAATGACAGATAAATGAGCTGAATATATTCAACTACATTAAAAAAAAATTCCAGCATGTTTCCATTTAAGATGAGACAATTATGCTGCAGAAACCGTATTTTAAAAACCTGGTATTAATTTCTGGTCCTAGATTATCATTTAACTATCATATTTCTACCCCTTTGACCGTTGTCTGTTATTTCATCTAACATGAATCTGACCATTTCGGGAACTGCCTTCTGAACCCATGAATAGTTTTCATTTCAGCTTTTATTGGTTTCTACAAACACACAATGACCAAAGTATCAATAATACTATATACTTCAGAAGGATACAGACACACAAATTCTGAAGGGCACTGGTTCACTGGTTTTTGCCTTCCCTCCATCTGTGAAAGTAATTCTTGAACAATCCAGAAAGGGTTCTGATGAATTCTAAAATCTCGTCATGCATTTACACTTCCAGTAGTTGTGCTCAGGAAATACTAATCCTACACATTTAATTCCACATTCATCTCACAATGTTCTCCTCCTCCTCTGAAAATATTTGGCCACCATAGTTTGCATTTTTTCTCCCACAACCTAGTTAAATTACAGATTCACTGCCCTTTGTCTTCTTTGGTATGACTCGTTCCCATAATTACATACATATAATATATGTAAATCTATATATGTGGATTTATTTTTTGGTGAAATTCCAGGCCATATAAGAAAAGCGCTTTATCAGCCTTTTTCTTGTCCCATATCCATTTTTGAATAGTGTTTAGGACTGCAAAGTCTGATTAAATGATACATGCCCAGCTGAACTATTGAAAAACCTGATAAAAAAATAGATGCATAGGAACATACTGTGCAATAAGATATAAATACAAAACATTTCATAGAACTGCAAGGCTGAACTTGTGATATGCAAGACAATAGGGAATTTTAAGATTTCTTTCTTATTTGGGTTTCCTCCTTCTCTCTTAATACATGCTTCAGATGTCTCTTTCAAGAAAATATTTTGGAGAATGACTGCATTTCAAAGGAAGTGATTGCCTTGAGCACCAACTTGCCAGACCTGTCTGGACCCATACCTGGAGAGCACTGGTCCCATCCTCTCCTGTGAATGTTGCTCAGAGGACGTGCGTAACCTGAACTTTCTGGATACATGCAGGCTGATTTGTATTCAGAAACACAGTCAAAAACCTGGCCCATTTGAGTCACCACACAAATGTCTAGCAAAACTATGACTACAAAATTAAACAGGCACAAGCTGTGTTAATCTGTCTGTCAGATCATAGTGGAATGGCAATAAATGCACCTACAAAACCTTATAATTTCTGCCCACCTGAATAATAAAATTTCCTGTATTTATGCGCGCAATTTATTCAATTTCTCAATACCTGCAGTGTGCATTTTTACAAGGGCTTGCACTGAAGTCTTCTGGAAAAAAAGTATCTAGAAAATAAGTATTAAATTTATTTTGAATACAACCTAATTAAAAAATGAAGAAAAAATATCTAAACATTACAGGGAGAAGTTGAGGTCCAAATCCTGGAAAGCCTTATTTATTGAAAATCAACTTAATTGGATAAAAAATTGGTGGCAGGACGTTTTTTGTATGCTTCTTTGAAAATTACGGATGAGATAAAAATAAGAACAAAGCTACAATGTAGTATGCTTAAACATCCCTTTTTTCAGCCTTCTATCGGTTTCTGGTATTTATAGTTAAGTAGGATTTGTTTCATTATTACTGCTGCAAACAGATCTTCAGTGATATGTGTGTTTTCTCATAAAAGCATATTTGTTTAGTTTTCACTGACATTTTTGCTGCTTAGAATTATTGGTAAATCATAAATAATGCAGATCCCTGAACACAGAGTTTTGCAGTTTTTCAGAATTCAGCTTGTTGAATGTTGCTTAAATATTGAAAGGAAAAAAAATCTTAACTACAGCTCATAGATATATATAATTGGGGAATACGTAACTGAAACATTTTCAGTCGTTAGAATCCCCAGTTACTAATGCCAGTGGTGTAGGTATTTCAATAAAAATACAAGGGAAGTTTAAATAAGCTCTCATAGGAGCAATAGCCTCCAGTTAAATGTTAAATCTTAATAAAACTGTTTAGAATAATTTAATAGGATGAAAATAGAAGTGTTATTTGGCATTAAAATTTTTTCTTTAATCTTTATTCTGCAAAGTATGCGCACGATATGCAGCCAAGTAAGTCATCTTGCAGGCAATTTATTATTCATACTTTAGCTCTGTAATAATAGATTTCAATCTACTTTGTATTATGACAAATAAGATTCCTGAGAGTTCAGCTTAACATTTCATAGTATTTATAAGTGTGCTTGTTTCTTTGGTGTAAGGCTATTTTGGAGGTGATTTGCAGGCAGGGAAGCATGTCTGTAACTTGCAGGCCAAACTCTTCCTTGGACTAAAGCATCCCTATTAACACACATACCCAAAATGAAAATTCTTCAACTGAGAAAAAATGTTTTAAAAAGGCATTGCAAATTGTGATAGTAATTTGTGAAAATACACGCCCTTAGCCCATGTCAAACTCTCTGTTCTAAAACATGTGTTCATCCTGAAGTACTTTAACATGTGTTCGTGATCCATGAACTTCAGTGGTTCTTAAACCAATACATTTAAGAACATTGCTCAATCAGTAGGAATGGCAGTACAGCTCTTCAGTATTCCAAATAAAAACTTTACTGAATAGTTGTGAAAGTTTAAATAATCCTTAAAGAATATATTTCATGTCACAGTTTATACTTACTGTGTTTCTTAGTTTAACAGAACAAAGCTGCATAAGGGAGACGGGATGCAGAGTTCTCAGCTCACCGCTCCTGCTAAACTTCTGCAGAGAGCAGTTTTCAGTTATGGTGTTACACGATGGGGCGAAAAACCGCAGATTGCTGCCTCAGAGAATGGGTACAGCACTCGCTCTCAGGCTCCCCAAGTGCACGCCAGAGAAAGCTATGCATTTGATAGTGAGCAGACCAGAGTATTGCTGGAAGGTGTGGGAAGGAATTGAATCCCTTCTAGGGAGGGCTTCTTCCTTCTCACAGGGAAGGATTTATCAAAACAGACGTCATAGGATTTGCTAGAGCTTTCTAACAAAGCAGGCAAACTAATGTAGCTAACAGGGAGTAAAGACTTTGGCGATTCAGCCAGAAATTGACCCTCAGATGTTCTGATGCATTTTAAAAGAAAATCTAGTAAAGTAACCTAATGAAGAAAGAGATTTTTCTTGGAACAGAACTATTAGTGGTCAATTTCAAAATTGTAACACTGGAACAAACCATCTAAGTACCAAATTTACTTTCTACAAATAATTTCAACACAAGACATCTGGCAGACAGAATAGGTGATACAAATTTGACTGGGAGATAAACATGTATAAACTTCATTATTTTAGATGCTATCATCACAAATAAAACTGAATCAACAGAAATTACACAGGAGCCTGTGTGTGGTGCTTTGACCATCTGTGTCCCAAGGTAGGTGTAAAAACAGCTACATGCGCCTGCAGTTTCAGAAGCATTATTTGAAACTATTACCATTAAGCCTTGCCATAATGTTAGATTTAATTTTTACATCACTGAATTTTATTGTGTACCATTTATGGGATGCATTTATAATCTCTATTACCATTGCGCAGCAACTGAGAAATAATGCTATATGGTGTGTTTTATGCACCTTCCTTTTCACTGAATTTATGACAGTTTACTAAATTTCAGACCTTGATAAACTGGCGAAAGGCCTTTCAATCTAGCATGACTACACAATTAAACCTGAATACTATCGTGACTCAACGCTATTCCTTAATCTCGCTGAGAGCTACAGTGCAGAGCTAAAGCTGTCGTTACTAATTCTGTAATAGACATCAAGGGAAGAATAAACTGAAGAAAGCTTACTTCAAAGACCAGCGTCTCATTAGTCGGTCCTGCTGCATACAGACTCTCTGGATGGTTAAAAGAGCGTTGATAATCAAAAACTGTTCCAGCAAAGGAGAACTTTCCTGGCCAGTCAATTGTCCAGTCTCCTGTTAGATAATACTTTTTACTGAGGTTGCGTACTGCAAGGTAGCTGGTGGAGATTTGCATTTCGTGGAGCTGTATACTGCGTGCTCCTGCTGGAATAGTGACCACAGCATAGTAGTCTGAAATGAAAGAAGTAAGCGACATTTTTGCAGTTGTCATACAGATAGAGATGGCTGAGAATTTTTGAGCCAATTTGAAATTTTTGCAGATTAAAAGATATTGAAGACAGCTGTTCTGATCCACCAAAGTTACTCTGTTTTCACAAGGAGAAACCAGTTCTGTTTTTAACCCCCCTATGCAGCCTGTAATCAGAGTAACTCAGAGGTATTTCAATTCCTGGAATTTTTCTTTGTGATTAAAGACAAGAAAAAGCAAGTTCACCTTACAAAAATGCAGAACAGACTAATGGTGGTTTCACTGTAATTGTTTTACCATCTTTTCCCTGTAGTTCTCTACAGTTGTTGGAAGGTACTACTTCCATCATGGGCAAGGTTTTTGAGGTGAGATGAACTGGGATGCAGAGAGCTTTCACAAATCCCTGTATACCACTGGATCTCCCTGCTGTAACCCATTGCACTCTGAGCATGTAGAAATCTTACTCATTCTGCAGTCAGATGAGACACCGCTGACAATCTCCAACACGCATCGCACACAGCGAATTTCGCAAAGCATTCAATTTAGATTATTTTTCTAGCATTGTATCTCTGTATTACTATATCCTAAACAATTTTGTGGCCTATATTACTGTCAATCATATTACATTGACATGTCTTATGATCAGCAGTAAACGGGTCCTCAAAATACCCCTGTGGGTAAAGAAATATTATCTGCATTTTATGCCTGAGAAACTGAGGCATAGTGAGATTATTTCACAAGAAGCCTGTGACAGTCCACCTCCCAGTGACTGGATCATCCAATGAATCAGCTGGACAGCTTCCAGTCAACTTAATTTGAAAATGGACATGGAAATACTGTCATGTTTGGCATTACACTGTGTATCGCTTTTTATATCTTCTACGGTCCCATTCCAGTCAGAGCTGTTGACAGCTATTTTTTCACTTGCCTGAACCCTAAAATCTCTTCTAGGAGGAAATTCACACGTAAAGGGAAAATGTGGCTTAAGAAACAAGAGGAATGCTTGCAAATTAACTAACCAAAACTTATGCTCATAGCTTTCTTGTTACCAAGAAACAGGAGAAATGTGAACTCTCCTCTCACTCTCCCTGTGATTTTCAGTTCACATCTGGACTTTTAGCCACTGCCCTAATGAGCAAGGAGTCATATATATTACATGGGGATACAGCAGAGCAATGAGTTGATGATCATGTGGAACAGCTTTCCTTACCATTAGCTTTGTGCTGGATCAAGTATTGGCCTTTAAAGAACTTGCACGTTGAATTATCTCCTTTACAAACTCCACAAGCATCCAATACGGCTTTGGAACCAAGTCCATGATCACACCCTACTTGCTGCAACCAAAAGGCACAAGTGAAGGACTCGGACACAAGGGAATTTGAAGAAACAGCTGCATTTTCCATAAAGGAGTCAATTGCCTACTTAAAAAAATAGACATTAGGATTGTAAGAAACTTAATTTTATCTTACTTCACATATTCCATCAATGCAAACATCATATTTATTTGGAGAACACAGAGTTCCATCCTTCACTTTGCTGGACATTGCAAAGAAGAAGTCAAAGTCTTCAGCTGTGCAGTACAATTTACATCTATCTTCCTCTGGGGAAAAAAAAACAAAAAGCAAAAAACAAGACAAGAATGTATTAGCAGACCTGCAGCACAGTTTAAAAAAAAAAAAAAAGCACCCTGCTATTGTTTCTTCCTGCATCCTAGATGACAAGCTACAAGGATTAATTGTGTGTGGTGACATATTAGGACCCCAAGATGGGCAGAAATATAGCCAAATACAGTAGCTTATATTATGTTATTTTAAAAGAACATGTGGGTTTGACTGTCCACACATAGAATTAGGAATTCAAAACCAGTGTGAAAACATGCACATTGCATTAGCTCTGCTTATGTGGCCCTGATTTCCGTTCCACTGGTTCACAGTTTCAAATCTCTTTTTTCATTAAGAGAAATGGGAGACTGTAATAATTTTATTTAATTTTTAGTTAAAATTTGAAAAATATATAAGATGGCACAAATGATCAGTTCAGCTGAAAGCTAGGACTGGGGCCAGATTTTCCCCTAACAAAAAGCACTTTTCCTCTAAAAAATCCCAACCATTGTCAATCAAATTTCTTCTTCTACATGGATGGTATGTTATGCTTTAAAGGGCTGATTAATTCTACATAGAGAAAACCAGTCTTGCAATTGTAAATATTGTCACAATAGCTGAAATACACAATTTTAATAGAAATAGTAAGTGCAACAAATAAAACAGCATAACAAAATTTTGAAGAACATGAAATTGGATTCAAAATAGTATCCTTTTATTCTTAAATAAGCAGCTGGATTTTCAATAGTACCTTCTACAGAGGCAAGGCATCTGTAGCAATTTTGAAAACCAGATTGTGTTTTCAGGACTATAAACGTAGATCTTGGGGGAGATTTTGAAAAGCAGCTGAGAGAGTAAGGACAGGCATTTTCAAGTTCAGAGTCACTTGGGGACACCTTGGTTTTGAAAATTATGCCCTTTGTCCCCAATTTTAAGCTCCTATTTCTTTCACTAGATGTGGCTCCTACCTTTAAAACCAATGTAGGCTACCTTAATTTCTGCATTATTCTCCCTATCTTACAACATCCATTGTTACATGCTGTGAAACCATATTTCGTCTTTCCTCTGTTCACAATGGCTGTTAGGACATAGGCTTCTAAATACCCACGAAAATGTCTGCAAAGTCTTTTGAAGAAAATATAATCAGGCTATGCATGAAAGTTACATGTATGTGTATGTGTATATATAGATAATTATACACTACTTATCATCAAAAGCAAATTTGTACAGGTGCTAAATGAAGCAGCTACAATGTGACATAATCCAGCCACTTTTATTCAAGTAGTAGCAATTGCAGCTACAAACTGTGCTTTCAAACTGCAGAAACTATTTGTTGTGTCTGATAAAAAAGAATACTGATTCAAAATATTTGCAAAATTAAGATGCGTAAAGTAAAAATAAACTTTGCTTGTACAAAAGACAAGAAATAGTTATTGAGACCTGAACTTTATAAAGATCTCTTAGTAAAAGATGACTTCAAAAAATTTATGCCAGTACATTGTTTGTTTTTCCAATTCTCATGGGACTATACCAGCAGAAAAGTCAAAAGGTTGATTTATTGTTACGTTTTGAAATCTGAGAACATTCCAAAGGAAGGAAGATTCTGGTAGTGTTATTGTGGGAGCTCACATTTCCCATGCTGAAAAATCCATGGAAATTGTTTTGCTTTTACACTAACAGATATGTAATATAAAATGAAAGAGAGGGGTAGCAACAGCCAGGAAGTCATGCTAAGGACAAAGATTTAAATTCACAACCAAAATCAATTCTGCGTGTTCGTACAGGCAGTATCACACAGAAGGTCAGATTCATCTATGCTAGAAAGCAAACACGTCTCCAATAAGCCAACTGAATTTCTATTTGCCTACATCAGGGTGATATTTACCCAAAGAATATGCATGAATTACAGCTTACAGCTGGCTTCCTGCAATCGCCTTTGTCCATCAGAGCTTTGGCATAATTACCTTCCACTTTAGTATATGGCTTCCATTTGTAGTACCATCCCCGGAAAGGTTTGCTGTTGTATTCTGCACACTGCTGGGCACGGAAGTCCAAACTATTTGCTGGACATGGCTGATTATTACAAAGTTGATAAATACGACTGGAACCTTGGCAGAATTTGCCGCCATACTGTGGCCTAAAAAAAAGAAAAAAAAAATCTTTTGCAAAACCTACTTGCTGTGTGATTGGCATGTTACATGTGTATTAACAGAGAAAATGAGAGGGTGTATTGTCTTAGGAGATGAGTATTTCCTATATGGGCCATTAATTTTCGAGGTTCCTAAAACCAAGCAAAGCAGTTGCCATGAATTATCTACTTGGATCACTGCAAACTCAGCAAAGATGCAACCATCTAGAGGTGAGTCATGTTTTCACTAATTTAAATTTATAGGGCTATTTTGTATTGGCTGGTTTCAATCTTGTTATACAGCTATTTTTACTCTGCTGTAACCCAGGAATGAACATGTGCAAAGAATTACCTATCACAATAAGAGTTAATAAAGGATAACATAACACTGATCAAACATAAACAGAATGAATAATTACATTTGGTTGTTCATTTGTTTTGTAAATCATTTTGAAAAAAATGTGCTTTTAAACAGTCAAAGGAAACAAGGACTGTGCACAGTTGTCCTGCTTTAGGAAAATGCTGGAATTCATGGAGAACTTTAAACATGTCACATCCACTTCAGCAAACCTTACCTGGGCATTTCTCTTAATTTTGGCCAGAATGAAGAGAGCATATTCTATTACTTTGCTAGTATCTTATGTTATCAGAATAATAGTTTTTAACTATTTGATCTATGCACACAACGATAAAACAATGAAAATGTAAGACTTGCTCTTTCTAAAGTGACTGAGAGGTCTCACAAGCTGCTGAGAAATGTATTCACTCACTTTTGTATTCCTTATGGACCTACGTAGGAATTCACTGATGTTATTTTTGCAGTTTCACAATGCTCAGATATACATCTGCAAGTACTGCGCCAAATCTTCAAAACACCAAATTCTAAGAACTGTTCTTCTTATTATACAATTTCTTGCATCAAGTGAAAAGAAATGTTGCACTTGCATACATTTATACAATGATTTTTAAAAATTAGGGATCATATATACTTGGAAGACAAGCTATGATCTTTCAGTGGACAGCTTGCCCATGTTACACACACATTAAGGAAAAAAATCAGAATAATATAAAAGACACTGAATAATAATAATATATTAACTAACAATAATAATTAATATAAAAGATACAGTTGCAACAAGTATAATTTGAGTTGTTTGTTTAAATCCGTAAACACTATGTTATAACTATTCCCCATAACAAGTATCCCATGCAACTTCTCTTGACATGCATCTGACTGCAGTAATATGGAGACAGCCTGGTGCAACATGGATGAGAAAATCCAGGTGCTTTTTCTGTTTGCTTTATTATAAATTTTAACCCTCATATGTCTAACCCTCTAACCAAGCTCGGGCTTGGTTTTTATATTTTGAATCAGCTTTGAAGGTACACGATATCTGGCTTTTCCAGAATTCTGGGCTACGAAACAGTCTTTCAAAGGAAGAGGTGGAAACCCACCTGCTATTCTATTTAAAACTGGGATAAAGCACCAGCAAAATGTGTTGTGAAAAAAAAAAACCAACTTCCAGTGACTTTTCTTGAGGTCACTTACTAGCCACCCTGACATGGGGTATAATAGCAAAGGTCTTAAAACGAAGTCAAATTTTCTATTCTAGTTGGTGGCAATTCAGTCTGTGAAGGGCAGGGAGGATATGTAACATCAGTGAAGTCAGGGAGTATTTATATTGACTTTGTGCAATTGGTGAGAGCTTTGAGTTAAGGCAGCCAAACCCTTGGGTCCTTACTCAATTCTCTACAGACTTTCTTTACAGCTTCAGCACGTGTATGATTGTTGACCGCCTTCAGCCCTGGAGAACAAATCTGCTTGAGTGTAAGGGAAAGAAGCAATCTCCTTCCAAGTAAATGCCACCAAACACGCAATATAATAGAATTATTTATGGCTAGATCGTGATTTCTAGCCACAGTCTTGCATTTGAGGATGGTATAAAATCCCACCAAACTAAGGGAGCACTGAAAGAGGCATTCTGTTTCCCAGCTCTGTTACAGCATTTTAATATTACAGTACACTCCCATTACTGAAACTGTTGGCCAGAGAATTATGGAAACTTCCCCACCTTCGTTTTTTACCAACAAGATGTCAGTAAAAGTAAAGTAATTCACAGGCAACTAGATGTAGATGTACAAAACCAAATTTCTGAGAAAAGACTATCATCTACACTGACAAAATCCCGCTTTTATTGGTGATGTTTATACCACCCGTAGATTTTGGTTTGCCTGCAGAAGCTCTGTTAGTAACTGTGCTTACAATGGAACACTTTGCACAGAAGGTATTCCAGTATTTCTATAGTGATACAGTGCTCCTAATACAGATGTAGCCTAAACTTTTCATCCATCTGTGTACCTCCCCAGCATTGGCATGTATAGGTAAAGGTACCTGCATGAATAGGTGCTGTTAGGGCTGAGGCCTTGCTGAGGATAATTGGAAAAGGGAGCAATTTGGTGAGAAAGGCCAGCAGAAAACCAGTCTCCAAAGAATGAACAATGAAAGTAAAATGGATATTCACTGCAATGCAACACAGAGAGTAAGAAATCCTGGAATTAACCTGATCAGGGGAAGTATTTTATGCATCACAAAGGGAACTAGACTCTGAAATTCTGGACTCCTATTTTTTCATGTTTTGCAATCATTTAAATTCAAGTGCAAACATTTCTGCTCATATTATGACCAATATATTACGTGATACTATCATGATACGATAGTATCACAAAGCTAGACTATTTTATTCTGTATGAATTTGAAAGGTCTACAAGGTCTTTCACAGTCTTCATTTTTAATTAGTATTTTAAATGGCATCATTACTTTGCATCAGTTTACATCTGCATTGTCTGTAATCACTGTTACAGATATTGTACACAAAAGAATAAAAGACGTGTTCAAGCAATTCTGATTTAGTCCTCTGATTGCATACATGCCTAAAACTCCATTCTACTCTTACTGAACAATGCACTATTGTGAAGTGGGTAGGATGCAGTCCCACTGATATGATTTAGGTATTAATTTAAATCTCTCGAGCACTCTTCAGGTTCTTTCCCAGCTAAACTATTAAATTATATAATCTATTTCTATCTTGGAAAAGTACCTCAATTGTAAAATGCTGTGATGTATGAAAACCAGATCCATGAAATTACACTGTGACAATTTACAGAAACATAATGATTTTAGCAAATCTGCATGGTTCTGTGTTCTACAGATGACCTCCATAGGTGTTTGTTAGTATGAATTCATACATAACTCAGGTGGTAATTCAGAAGCCATACCAGAGCTGTTTGGGTGTGGTCACAAGGTCTGCCTTAAAATTGTCAAGAGAAAGGGGATTTAACTGGTTGGATATTATTTGCAAGAGGACAATTTCACATACAAACACATGTAACGAGATTTTCATAAGCAGTAGCCTGAATTTGTGTTCTTCACCTGTCTTTAAGCTCCTAATAAGATGTGTCACCTTTAAAATCACTGGAAATGTAGAAATCTCCCTTAGCGTTCATAAGAAGTCAGTTGCTTTGAAAAATTGACTACTTATTTAAAAACCTCATTTTAGAGTCCAGTCAGTTCTTCAGAGATCCACACCCCTTGTCCTAATCTCTTACAGAAATAGATTTTATTCTTTGTCATTCTCAAAATTTTGCTACCCAAAATCTTCTATCAAGCTTTTGAACAAAATAAACATTAGCTCCTACACAAATCTGGATTAGGAAAAGTGAAATAAATATATTACATATGAAATAATATATATATTTGTACTGGAATATATAAACACCTGAAATATATTTCAGAAGTTCAAAAAGAAAGGAATCATTATTCTTTGTTTATGTGTAGTTACAGAGGTGAACAATGAACAGTGACTAGGTTATAAATTGTTCCATGTGGTGTAACACTGAAAATGGATAGTATCATTTTTCTAATGAGTCCACATTTATACAAAAGCGCTGTGATGGGAAATACAGCTACCTGGATATTCGTACACTGCTGTGTGGATGGCTTATTTATAGTCCTGTCATTTCATCACTCTAACTCTGAGAGAGATTTATAGTATCTTCTCTTTGCTCTAACTGAATTATCACTAATATAATAAAATTAAATTTAGTATAAACATGATCCCGTCTGGTATCAAGTCTTACTTGGTTACATCAAGTCTTACTTTAATTAGAACAGACAGATCACTCTGAATGCAAGTTTGAAAAATGTAATGCTACAGTAACAGACACCCTTCACGTTAAAGAGCTTCTGTCTGAAGACCATCTGAAATCATCATCAGTTACAATAGTGCACCAAGCTGAAACATCTCAACTACTGGACATTCTTCTGTCACACAGGGAGAGCAAGGGAAGGCTTATGAATAGATGCAAAGAACAATGTCGTACATACAAATTTAGCAGGCAAAACAGGGACCAAAGTAGGAAGACCAAAAATATATGTATGACATGTAATTGAGACCCTGCATTCTCTTGCTAAATAGATTAATAAAGGAAACTATCCAAGTAATTTTATTTATCAGAATACACAGAGAAAAAACAGAAAAGGTTGAGAAAACGCTCTGCTACAGATCCACAAAAATTGGCTTGACTGAGTGAAGGTAATAAAGACTACTTTAACTAACTCACATTTTCCTATAACATAGTATATGAAGCGTGGATATTATTACTGCAGCACTGTATAATAGGTGTGAGGCTTCTTTACAGCCTCATATAAACTGTGTCATATTTTCTCTGTTTTTTATTACTGCAGTTTAAATGCTGTTTTTATTGTGTGCAATGAAGAATACATGTGTCTATGCATGTTGAAGTTGTGTATGAAATAAACCAGTGAAATCCTTTTTTCTTTTAAGTTGAGGTGAATTGAGTACTTGGGAAAGATGCTGGTCAGACCTCTACTTTGAAATAGTATTGTAAGGAATAGCAGTATTTACAGTGATAAGACATTCACTAGAGGAAAATACTAGAAATGTTTTGTGAGTTAGCATACAATTCTAGGGTTCAGCAACTTTATTCTCACCTGTGAAACATAAAAGAATGCAAAGAACATGACAGACATACAAAGACATCTGTCTACAACCATTTTGATATTGACTTTAAACATTTTTGTTTCTTATCCTGGATAATATGATCTCATCAGAAGTCTTAATAGCTTTTAAGACCTTTTTCCCTTGCTCTTAAATTATTAGGTGTGAATATGTCTGTGTGGCGTTTCGTTACTCCTGCGGGTATTTGATAAACTATAGTGTCACAAAATAAATTAAGAAAGTTGGGCTGTAGATGTTCTAGTACTCTAGCAGTCTTCAGACAGCCACTACTTTCTAGTATCACGACATATTTCTGTCTTTCAGCTACTGACTGGTCATATTGGACATGAAAGAAAGGACTTAGAAACATTTTCACATGTACTATTTCCCCACAGAAATGGACTGTTATTTTTTTTTGTTCTAAAAACTTAAATAGTTAGTATGAAAATAATACCTTTTCATATCTATGTCTTACTTTGGATTATTGCAGTGTCTTTCTTGATATGTGACCCCACCTCCACAAGTGCGAGTACACTCTGACCACTCGGACCAGGCAGACCATTGGCCATTTACAGGCTTGGGTCCATGATCACCGTATTTGACACACTGTCCTCTTCGACACCACTGCCAAAAGAATGCCAAAAAATATCCCATCAGAGTTAGCGGTACCTAGTAGATGCAAAAAAGAAAAAATCCACATTTAAAAGCTCCAGCGCTTAACCCTAATAATCATGAGGTCACCCACTGAATGGGTGGGTGAGATAGTTCACAGCAGGACAAGGACTCTGAAGTAGGACATTGATCCACACAATGGTATAGATAACTAATGTCCTAAAATTTGTCCAGGTTCTGAGTTGAAGATCTCTGAGGTACACATTTTCAAAACTGTTCTCTTGGTTAGTATCTTTTTGGCTTACTGTTCCCCCAAAAATCCATGTTAATTTATGGTCCTGTGCTGTCAGAACCTCAAAACTTCCCATGTAATTTAAAAACAGCCTGCTAAAATTCTGCTAAAATTTCTCCCTTTTATCATTCAATTATAAAATACTGCACAAAGAGAAAAAAGCAAAATAGAACATTTGTCAGTAACTTGAAAATCAAACCAATATTCTACTGAAAGAAACATTATAGCAAAAGAAAATCTTTTGTGTAACTGTAGAGGAGTGTAAATTAGAAGGTTCAACTAAAACAAATATCCATGCTCTGTCGGTAGTGATCACTGATGGTAATATGCATGATGACCTTAGTCTGTACAGCAAATGTTATGGCTTAAGGAATGTTTATATCAGAGTGGAATTTGAAGCCTTGACCTAACTTCTGTTATAATTAATGGATTTTCTTACTGATTTAGATTTGCCTGATATATCTTATTCCATAGCTCGATGGGAGAGGCATCATTCCCTACCATCAGATAGGTGCCACTGTGAGGACCAGTCCCGACTATGTATCACAATGCAGTCTTTTACAGAGCAATCCGGAAGTCCATGATAGCAAACCTGGATCTGGATAAAACTGGTTTTGACAGGAGCTGGTATTTGACCCAATACAGTCTAAAAACAAGTCAGAATGACATTGTCCTATTTATAAAACAACTTACCATACTTATACCACAAGCTGTTCCTTCCGCTGCTGGCATGAACTTTGTCTCGCACCTATGACCCACTTTGTGACACCAGAGAGATTTGCATATATCCTGAAAAGAAAAAAGTACTCACTATAGTACTCATAATTCCCATTATTTCCTGGTGTTTAGAAAGAGTAACAAATCATACATGCCTTTGCTACCTTAAAAGCCATATAAATAAAACCTTTTCTGAATTTAGAAAATCCAGGGGTTAAGATTCATAGCACAGCCATATCCTGTATATTGCCTTCTTGTTTATGCACCATTTCACTATATATTTTTTAAAACTATTTTGAGTGTGAGACTATAATAGAACAAAAACTGTGTTAAAAAGTTCAAGGCTAAAATTTCATCAAGTCTACAGTGACTATAATACTGTGAAGAGACTAGATTTTTCTAAAACACAGGAGATATCTGGAAGCATACTCTCTTCACAGTGCTGTTCACTCTCTCTTCTTTGTTTATTAGCTGTAGAAGAAACACAGCTGCCATCACCTGATAAATGTGGTTAGTATAAAATAAATCAAAATAATTCCGAATATTAACAGGAATAAAAGAAATGACAATACTTCTTTTCAGAATGAGCACTCCAGATTATTTAATAAAATGTCTTCTCTGAAGAGATCAGCAAGGAGTGTAGCAGTCACTAAAATAACAGGTTAATCTAAATTAATCCTTCATCACAAAGTCAAGAGTGTAAGTTACATTTTTATTGTTCTAAAATAACTCTATAGATCTTTTCCAGACTTTGCCATCAATGCATAAGAGTAAAACAAAACATGTTAGTTAGTCCTTCTTACCCCACACCCCATGCAAGTTTTGATCAAAACTCTACTGCCCACTAATTTCCCTAGTAGGCAAGGGCTCATGAGTATTCAACTGTACTGCTTATGACTGCTGGAAAGAACACATTTCCTTCTGAAACTCCCCTGGGACTGTGATATTCCTCAAAAGAGGCCAGTACCTTCAAAGCAAATTGGCAAGCAAGATAAGGTAGAGAAATAGCCCAGGCCTCTGAAGAACACTGTGTTACTTGTACTTATTTAGTGTACTGCAGTTCTCTAATGTAATTTTAACTTTTCAAAAGTATATCAATAGGTACCTTTACAAAGCTGAGGTTGCACAGTTTTGCTCTCATTCCAAATTGCCATTTGCACTGGGTATCAGCATCATAGATCTGCCCTGGCAGTTTGTCAGGGTATTTATAATGTCCTGTTTGCTTAGGTTCATCAATCAGGCAGGCAGCTTGAGCTGTACTATAATGAGAATGTATATTAGTCATGTCTATGATCTTTATATCAAAATATTTTAATTTGCTACAGACCAGCAAAAACACATAATATGGTATACAGTACCTCTAACTAGCTTTAGAGGTATGCACTGAAATGAGAATATCTGCTTGCAGGAGCCAAAAGATCTTGACATCTTGTTGGTAGCCTGACCTGCAAAGTTTTAAGAAAGCAGGAATTTCCAGGCTTTGGGACTGTTGTGACAACAAGAAAGAATGACGTAAAATTCTTTTCCTCCCTTTATTCCTGTGTAACCAAGAACAAGGTGATCTAGTCTGCTTCTTTCCCTTAAATGGATTCCCAAAATCAGGAATCAACAGAATCAACAGGCACACTGTCTCATTGCAGCATTTGCTTTGTGTGGATTGACAAACAGCAGGCTGCTGCAGCTTGTGGGCTTTGGGTTGGCTATGTCTAGCTTAAGACCAAAGGTACCCTATGGTCTACTATTTTTCTGTTGTACATGCTTGGGAACCCATGTATACAGAAGGTCACTCTATGCTGGATTTATCTTCCAAGTGTAAGTCTCTTAGAACATATTGCATGTTGGAGGGATTATGTGACTTTTTAGTTTGCAATTTGCTTGTGTACTCAGAATATGTTGCATCATTGCAGCAGAAAAAAATCACCAGAACTCTGTCAACTTTCCTGGCTGCTACTCTAAGATACTAGCCTGGAATTCAAGGATCAGATCCACAGAACTATCTAGGCGGTCTAGAGAATTAATATCTAAAATGCCTGTATTGGATCTGGGTCTTAGTACCGCTTACACATTTTTTAGTAATCATATATAGTCTACCTATGTCTGACAAACAAAATAAAAGGGAATTTGTACAGGAAAGGACTGCAATTCTGATGACATTAAACATAGACCGAAAAACAATTCCTTTAAAAGCATCACTGAGTAATGCCAACATGCTGGAGAAATAATTGGCATCTTTCTCTTTTTCCTTTTTTTCCCCCCAGAAACAGTATATGAAAAATGTAAAATGTCCATACTCGTGACATGAGCTAGATCAAGAGAGAAACTCCAGTGAGAAAGGCCACTAATGTTAATTTACATTTTGTAATGACTTTGGTCCTACTGAGTCTGCCCTCTTTTGTGTTCACTTCCTACTAATTCTCTAATAAGCCTAGCTGCTGACAGGAAT
>NW_008824901.1:329517-367603 GCF_000699105.1 Pygoscelis adeliae | reverse complement strand
ATGCCTGGGAAAGAATGATATGCCAGTCATTACTGCAGGATATTCATGGAGGGTGAAATTCATTCTTTTGAAATGAGGCAGGACAAAAACACTTATATGCCATACCACCTATACGCTTCATAAGTCCAAGTGTGTGGGCTCAAATAGTACACGGGTTTGAGCACATTTTAAAAGAGGTGAATTTCACACTTAAGTAATTTTTATGTCTGTTCAAGAGTTCAAGCCCAGTACTAAAGATACATTCCCTGGCACCGGCCCAGATTTACATCTGACCTACCTGAGAAATTTGTTGAGATACTGCCTGCTGCATACAGACCAAGAAAACACTCCATTGTTTCCTGTGAGTGTGGGAGACATAATATTACCCTCAGCTTTTCTACAAGGATTTCCTTCTCCATCATGAATCATACCAAAGCTGAAAAGAGAACCAGGCGTGAGAGTGAAAATCTAGATTAATCAGAAGCAAGACACAATTTGGGGCAGAAGAAACACTTTCTGGGTAACAGTTCTATGCTTGAACTCCACAGGGAATGTGGAATTCATCCCTTTCATTCCAAAGGGATGAAAACATATGCATCATACAAATGGCTATTATTATGGAACAACCTCCAATTAATAGCATTCAAATTTTACTGTCATCATACACTTATCTGATGAGAAAAAGATAGTCAAGTTTCAAGGAAGACCCATACCGGTGATGCACAGGAGCTCTACAATGTGAGCTGATGACAAGACACTGGCACATAAGTACCAGAGCTGCAGACTGTGTCAGAAGTTTTACAGTTTAACCATTTCTCTTTCCTGAAGGAGAAACATTTTGTGGTGAGATGGATGGAAGTAGTGGATCTTTTGTTCAGTCACACTTGTACTTGCCTATAAATCTACCAGCTTAAAACATGCATTCAGTCTGAACCTTTCTTTGCGTAGTGATAATACCTGTTAACATGAATGGTGTGGGGATCGGAATCCAGGGAAATATCAGTGTTACACAGCTGTAAGAATATAACATAACTGTCCTCCTAATAGGAGGGAAGAACTACATAGCTGCATTCAATCTGTAGCAAAAGAAGTGGGACTGAATGAATAGAATACAAAGTATGAATACAAAAATATGATTCTTCTTCTAATTTTGGCCACTAACTTGCTGTATTATCTCAGGCAAATCACTTTCTTTTCCTTGCTTTTATTATACACTGTCACTTACTTTGTCTACACTGTAACCTCTTTAGTGGGAATACTGCCTTTTATTGGGTGCTTTGCTCAGTCTGCAGCATCATGAGGCCCTGCTTTCATTAGGAGAGGTGTTAGGATAATATAAAGAATAATAAGCAATAATAAAAACCATGTTAAAAATGATAAATTATGTGGAGCTTATGGTCGTAATAATAACCTGAATAATTTTCAGGTTTTTTCCTTTCACTGCTTTATATTTACTCACTGTACAGGACATCTGTGAATTTCAATGTGTTTTGAATAGAAATTTCATAATCTGTTACTTCAACATTGTAGTACATTGGTGACTTTATGAATGTAATCTGTGTACGTGCAGGGAATATCTAATTTACTGGACTCGATCCTCTACTGTTATAAATCATTGCAGGCTCATCAGAGTTACTGCATGTGTTGCCACCAGCTGAGGCTCCAAACTTGCTAAAATATATGGCTCCTTCTATAAATGGACAAAAAAAGTCCCAACTGAGCTAGTATTTTAGAATCCTTTATAAAATACTAACTTTGTTCACATGCATTGCAGCCAAAGAATCCACAGTTTATATACCCACTGACACAATGGGCTCTGAACTCCCAAAGGAATTGTTAAGCTTTCAGGTAAAAACACAGACTACTTAAAGAAAACCATAAAAATGTATAACAACTGAAGCTACTCAGTGGATCACAGAGTGTGATCTATACAGTATACAATATTCTCCTACTATGAAATCCTTAGGTTAATATATTCACAGTGGACCTCAGCACCTCCATAGCTGTCACAGGTTTCTTTTCTTCCAGGAATCTCTGTATCACAGAGACCGGATTCTGTTGTCTTACATCACATACTAGGTAGTCTCAGGAACATGAATGCAAACAAATGATAATAAAGGCATTTTGTATCTGGGGCAGATTTTTTCCAGGAGATAAGATGTATTTTATTAGACAGGAGTATGGAACTGTACCAAAGAAAGGCTGAATAATATGAGAATCAAAGGCAGTGGTGAAAAAGAAAAAAACAACATTAAAAAATTTCTCTCAAAGCAAATAAGAAAATAAACAGGAAGGAAGGACTTTAAGAGACTAAAGGGGATAATTCCTGAAAAATAAGCTATCGGCCTGATTCTCTCCTAATACTGATTGAAGGACATTAAAAATGTACTGAAGTCAGTGAAATTGCATTAGTGTGACAAGAGGATCAAACAATATATATATTTTACATATTTGGTCCCACTGAAAGCGTTGGCACAATTCCCATGGGCTTCACTGGTAGCTGGATTATTCTTTAATTCCTTGTTTCCCTTCAGATGTACAGAAACCTGTGAAAGGGTCACTCATGTAGACATTAGGTCATAGTATATACTGTAGAGCGTATTTGTACAATGAAAACTAAATAGTCCTGATTCAGTCATGCAGAATTGGAAGTATTCATGCCTTGACCAAAAAGCAGAATACAGTACCACTGCTTTTCAAAGATATTCTGTGCAGTAATGTTGCTGCACAAAGCAAAGATTCGATGCCCACGTTTTATCTGACCCTTGATTTCAGGTTTGTACCACATAGAGAAACTATGCTTCTATACTGCCAGTGGTTAGACAGACTGCAGCTTGAGCTATGTTAAAACTGAAAATCAAAATCATGCAAAAAGTTGTGAAAAAGTAATTAAAAATTATTTGGGGAAAAAAACAGGAGAGCAAAACCTAATCATCTTCTTTAGATTTAATTCAACAATTCAGAGAATAGCTGAAGCTCCATGGAAGATTACTACTGATTTTGTTTGAGAGACAGCAGGTTCTTAGGAAAATTACAGTCTTATTACCATAGAAATCAAATGGAAATCCAATGGATATAGATACAGAAAGGCAGAAACCACCACAAAGGTTGTTTTTAGCCAAATCATGCATTAAATAGCTAGAGAGAACAAAGAAGGACAGGCTGAATGGCATGAATGGCTCCCACATCCTATGAAACACTGGGTCTTTTGGGAAAGGGACCTCAAGAGACTCAGAGAGATCACTTCTCCATACTGTAAGCTGCAGTGTCCTTTCTCTTTTTGGAGCAACCACACTGATACACGGGTTCGTCTACCCGAACATGGTAGCAGTGTGGGAAGCTTGTAGATTATTGTTGTCAGCTTTTACTGTTTGTTCTGGTTATCACCTGGAATATATAAAATGTCAAAAAATAAAAATAAAAGAAAAGCACCCTGGGCAGCTGATTCACCATTTCATGCTAAAGGAAGAGTCTTGACTCTGTTTAGCCTGAAATTGCCTATAGCTTCCCATCAAATTAGAAACAGTTGTGAGGTACCTGTATCAAAATAAGGTCCCTCCGCCTATGGCAGCAAAATCAATCAAAATCCCACTGTAGTTATTTTTATGACTGTTGAAGAGATGATCTTTAATAAGGCCAATGCATTAACTGGATGCTCTATATATTCTAATCATTATATAGCTCTCTATAAATGATCCATATTTGACTGATTAATATTAGCTGGTGCTATGTTTCCATTCACTTACATATTTATTTATAGAAGGAGCATGTAAGACTCATAAAACTTACTTGTGTCCAGATTCATGAGCAATTGTAAAAGCCAGTCCAAGGCCTGTATCTTCATTAATGGTGCAACTACGATATTTGCTGCACATGCCACTGATAGGAGCAAATCCTGAAGGAAGGAAGCAGTAGAATAGCTTGTTCATCTACAGAATTCCAAATACATGTATCATCTGCACTGGTCCTAATAAGTCAGTCTATTGTGGTGCATGAAGATGGTTGTCTACTTCATCAGGTTTATTATGAAAGAATTACAGCAGACTTTTATTTGACAATAAAGGGACTCTTGTATAAGAAGTATAATTCAAACCTAACCTCCCAAAATACACTTTGCTTGTGAAGATTATTCTTTCCCCCCCTCATGCCTTTACTGCTCCCAAATTAGGGAGGAATCCCATTCAAAAAGGGCAAGTAGCCACAAAAAAAAAAAAAAAATTTATCAGAGACGCTCAGAAATATTCTCAAAACCAAAAATATTCCTTGAAGAGGTGACAATCCAAAAGGATGTCTTCAGATAGCTTATTTTGCCACTTTTTCTGGGGCAACAATACCAGTAATACTCTTTTTCTTCTAGGTTCCTCAAAGACAAATATATAAAAATAATACTGTTCTTTCCTCTTCAAGAAGGCTAACATTATGTGCAAAAATGGACATTTTTATTTTAAAATATTTCAGTCTCTATCAATCAAGATGCTGCTGTTGATACCCACGAGTTTCTCAGAATGTGTTTTCATGTCATACCTAAAGTATCACAGGGCTCATTTTTCCAAGAGCAGATATCAAAACCTGTAAGCAAGATGGCATGGTCATGGCGCTTTCCATTCTTCCCAACCAGAGCAGATTGCCATTGACAAAAGCTGTTCAGTGACTGGTCCGCATGGTGGTTAATCAGTAATCCACCCTGTAGATATTTCACAGACACAGAAATAAGGTGCTTCCATCAGTACTTGAGAAAGGTGATTGAAAGAATAAGAGTTGGTTAGGGAAAAGGGAATTACTTTTTCATATTTGTTCTACATAAACTTATGTATTCCTATGTTAACTGTCTGTGATGACCGATTCAGCTGATGAGTGAATCTATTACAATTGTAAAATAAAACTGCATCTCTCCCCAGACACATAGATATTTTCAAAGTCAGTGGTTGGAATTACAGTGTACAAATACATTTGATTCTTGATAAAGCTGAACACTAAACCATTTTCAACCTTGTGATTAAAATGTTTGGAGACTTCTGTGGAGCAAAAGTATTATCCAAGTAGGTCAACCCATCACAAATTTCTTTTCATCAAAAGAGATTTTGTCTTCTTTTGTCTCAGCATACTTAACAAAAGAATTGGCTCCACTCCCACCTTTTGTTACATGCTATCTTGAGTTTGGGACTTTTGACTCCTTCCCCCTTATGGTCATCACATCCTGGAAAGCCCAGTTCAAAATCTTTTTATTTATTTAAATACTTCTTAAGTAGATTTCTCATTCCAGCCATTACTCTTCAAGAAAATGCTGGAAATTGTTGTGTTTTATCTTACTGGAAGCATTTCAATGTTTCTAAAGAACATTTATAAGAAATGAAGATTTTGGTATGAAAAACTGAGCAGCAGTAAAATGCGGAAAGTGTGATTTTGGAGGTTTTTGTGATTTTAATCTTCTTCTCATGCTTTATGTCTTAAGAAACCTCTAATGAAAGTTCAAGTACATAATGTGGGAATGCCCAATGCTCCCTTTGAACAGTAGCAAATGAAGTATGCCACATAAAAATTCTGACACAACTTACAGGATCTTGTTCCAAAAGAAGAAGGCTCACAACGATAATGTTTATATCACTTCCAATTGTTCCATCTTTAAACAGACTAGAGACCTGCAGCGATTATTGAAGAGGAAATATCATCTACATGTATTTTTTTTTAATAGACTAAGCATATGTATTGAGTCATTGCATTGGGCTTCAATTTTCAACACAAATTAATGGAGTATATACCTTGTGGGATTAATCCAAAAGAGCTTAACCCAGAAGAATTATGCCCCAAACCACTACGCTTATTCAAAAAACTTGAAAACCTATTGATTTCAATGGGCTTTGTTCTGTCCTTGGTCTCCTGGATCAAGTGCAATCAAGTTCAAAGTTCAACTTCAAGTTTTGTAGTAGAAAACTAAAGAGCAAAGCCACAATGGAAAACATATTTCTAGTTAAATTATATTTCTCAAAATAAATTTGTGCTTTCTCAAATAAATTTTTGTTTCAAGGAGAGACATCAGACAAAACAGACTAAGCTTCATGATACTAAAATATGAAAGTTTCAATTTCAGAGTACCTGCCTTTTTTGTACTACACAAGAAGTATTTTAAAATTTAACATTTGAAATATTTTCCAATTTTTCTTTTTTTTTTTTAACCCTACAGTACTGTTGCCAGAGCTGTGATAATCTAGGGATGTGTTTTTCAAGAGCTTTTTGATGTAAGTAATACATCAGATGAGGCTTGAAGAAAGGCTTGTGTAAGGTGCCCCTGCTCTTTTTGGTATCCCTATTTATCTAATGAAAGATCCTACTCTGACATAACAATATTCCCCAGGGAAAAAATACTTCAGTTACACCACATCTTACCATATTCATAACTGTTAAGATGTACGTTGTTACGTTTTCCTTGCCATGTTTCTCCAACATTTTTTTATCTGCCACAACAAGGGTTTCAACATTTAGACTTCCATTTTTCTGAATTTTAGCAGATGATCTTTTGAACCTTGCAGAAGTCCCATATTCATCCGAGAGAATGTATGTCTCTTCTGTGGGTGGCTTAGGTGCATCTAAAAGGAAATAAAACTCAGGTTTGGAAAGGGTTCAGATCACCCATGAACAGTTTCATCAGAAAATGAAGTATCACAGGTTTAGAGCCTTAGATTATTTTTACAGCATGTGATTTAATACTTATGGCTAAGTTCTTGTGTATTTATCAAAAAAGACCTGATTCATTCCTGAGGGAAGGATGGCTACAGGGAGAGAATGAAATGGGAGAACCACATTCATATGCAATAAGCAGTTTAAAATAAGGAATTAATCTAATAAAATGGTAGCATCTGTGGCAAAAAAGACACACAGAATTTTTAACAGAAGATCTACATTTTTCCTTCCTTTTGATAACTTCCTGAGGTGTTTGGCATGTGCTACTTACATAGCAGTTGGTAAAAAACTCCTTTCCACAACAGATGTCCACCGTCAGTACAGAAAGCAGACACACACCACAAGTAAGATTCCTGCCAGCCTGCTATTGTGACTGACATTAGCCTTCTATGCGAATTTGCCACTGAGATTATTCCTGCTTTTTTTTATTTATTTAGTGCTGGGAAATGTCAGGCAACAGCAAGAAGGGCTTGACAACAGGGTACGCGCATCCAGCCCACACGCCCCAATGCCAGGGTGCACTTTTTCCCTCTGTGCTTGTGTACCATGGTCAATGGCATGGTTAGAGAATGGTCTCTACTCCATTTCTTCAGAGAGCCAGAAAATGGAAAAAGAAATCTATATCCTACATCCTAGAATGCTCCTGTTATTCATAGCTTCTTTTGCATAAACCTACACTGCCTTTGCATCAAGAATTAATTCAAAGGCCACTTCAACATACTATTTGGATAACAATAGGATTTTTTTTGACACAGAATGTAACATGACACAAGTGAGGGAACCTCAGGTAATTAAAAAAATCCTGCCTGTGCCTCATCAGAAAGTTATTCCAATGACACAGCTAGAACAGATGCTACTTCCTTTCATGCCAAACTGGGAAATCAAGAATACCATAGAATGCACAATAGTCGTCTGCTTTCAAGAGCTAAGTCACTCTGAACTATAACATTGCAAGTGACTGTGCTAGTAAGATTTTAAAATGTATCACTAATTATAAACAATTGTACTTTACAAGCTCAAAGAACTTTTCTCTTCTGGAAGCACGTCAAAACATGAAGACATGCCTCATCCAAGAGTGAAGCATTCAGTTCAAGGCACATCAGTTTGCATATACTATTTTGAAGGCAATACAACTTCACGGCATTTACCTTATAAATCCATGAGCAGTGGAGTTTTGCTCTTGAATTTACTTCACTGCTACTAATAAAACATAAGCAGCAGCAATGTTTCAAGCATGATTTGCTAACTACAGTCCAGACAATTCTCATGATCTAAAAACATTTAGATTGTGAAGAAGAGTTTGAAAGATGATTAACTGGCTTCTCTAGTGCTTACAAATTGCCAGCATATGAAATTTTAAAAGATGGTGAGTGGGACAAGCTACTTTTATGACACTAAAAGTGGCAGTGTGCTCTTCCCTCTTACTGTTCAGCAAGCTTGGATTCATTCTTAGATTAGGATAAATTAACCTTGACTAGACAGTATTAATAGCAAAGGCCTGCCTTCTGTAAGACTGCATTCTCAATGTCTTTGCTCATTCAAGCTGAAATTTTCTATTCCAGGTGACCAGACTAGATTTTGCTGAAAATTTCAAACTGATAGGACTCCAGATCTTAGAACAAGACCAGGAAAACAATGTAAAAAAAAGAAAGGAAGAAGAAGAAAAAAGCCCCATTACTTATAGAAGGGGTGTTGCGTTTACTGGAGTGATATGTTTTTCTTCTACATTCTATATTTGCCCCTACTCAATTAAATGATCACACATGATTTTATCTGTAGGACTGCATTCATTCAGGGAACATGAGATCGACTTGTTCTACGGATTAAGCAAGGCTGCGTATGGAAATAGGTTGTTATTTTTTAGAACTCCTCCTTCCTTTCTCTCAGAAGGTTACAGGTATGTATTGCATGAAGTGAAAGACTGCAGAATGTGAAAAGAAGGAGTTTCATGGTTAAGGTAATTAAATGCAATCTTGCTTAATTGGATTCTAACAATGCATCTGACGCTGAGTTCCTAAGCAATGATGGGTAAATCACTTCTACTAAACTCATCATGGTTGGATGCTAATTGCATGTTCTTCATGTAACATAAACCCAGCTTGAATATGCAGCTAAGAATTTATAGTTGTAACTGAAATGATTGAATATATAGATACACATGTTTTTTTACAGTAGCACATATTTTGATAAGTATTTTAAAGAAAAACTCAGTTTATTGATTTGGTACCCAGAATCAATGGTTATTTTTGACCTCTCCTGTGTCTGTGAGTAGCATTTGTAAGACAGGAATATGAAAATATCTTCTCACATCCCAGGAGGTTATGAAAATACACTGTTCAAAATGCACTCATTTATTATAGGATAAGCATCATGTAAAAGCTCAGGAGGACATGAATAATTCTGAATTTGGACAAGCAGTCACAGGGGGTACAGTAAATAAGGTGCAAGACCACAGTGGACAATGCAAATAAAATAAAACACTGTAGACCAGTGTAGAGCACAATTACCCTCTGCCCTGAAGCAGACAGCAGGAAAACCAGACAGGAGGGAAAGGGAGTATGTAATGAAGTAGTTTTGAACAGCATCAGAATGCAAATGTTTACAGGTTGAATCATAGGCTTGTGCATCTGGCATTTGAGGTCTAGATTTCAAATCTAGGAAGAAGGATTTTTGAAGAAGCAGTCAATTTTTAATAAGCAGTTTTCAGGCCTCAAATAGGCCTCAGTCTCAGACAGTCACCTTTTCCACTACCTGCTTTCTCATTCCTTCCCTTCTATTTGTTTTTCTCTTTCTTCCTTACATGCCTTTTGGAAAAGGAACCTGCTTATTTTCTCAGAACCCTAGTAGGAAGTTGGAAGAATATAACTGGACTGTGACAATGTTTTCAAAACTGTGTGCAGTCCTGGAGACCCTCATTAAGAAACTCAGCTCAGAAGCAGCTCAGCTTTCAAAAAGAATCAACTGAATGCTGTAAGTACAGATACAGGGTCCAAGGAGGCTCTAAAATGTTCTGCAATTTGAGGGCCTAATGAAGGACTCAGAATAGACCTTGGCAGGATAATATATTCCAATATTTTTTTTAAGAGGTGGCTCCAAAATCTTATTTAAACAATTTACATGGCAGGTTCTTTCTGAAGATCTCCGTTGCTGAAAATTTCATTATCAAATGGTGAGTTCTGAAAGACTTCCTCTCAGAAATTAATGACTTGGAAGACTTTTTCTCCATCTTCAAGCCTAATTAGTTATATATCCCCAAACTAACAGACAGCAGTTCAGTGACTTGGCATCCATCACCCTGCAAAAGCAGCAATCTAAAACAGAATTGCTTACTGAAAACTATGTCAATGTAAAAAAAAATCAGGCAAGGCATCTTTTAATCTAGGTAGAGAATAAGAAAACTAAACAGCAATTCTGATGGCTTAATAAAACAGATGATGACATCAATTTAAAGGAATAATCAAGTTTGTCATATCTATTTCACTTTATAAATGTATAATTTAAAAATACTATATCTCCATCACAAAGGTGACTACGAACCACACCTCAGAATCACCATACAGTCTCTAAGAGCCACTATCTCAAACAAGGAGAGAAAGTTTCCTTACATACATTTCTTGCGACGTCCACAAAAATGTTGCTTTTGAAACCTTCCATGGTGGTAACCATTCGCTTGAGCATGATACTTGTGGGAAGTGTGAATTCTGTGATGACCAAAAGAAAAGTATTTGGGATTGGACTCTACTGTGTACCGGTGCACCTTCTCTTCTGCAGTTCGTTTATATAATACATGAGGATGGTGTCCAGCAGGTGATGTGTAGTTGTGCTCCTGTGCTAGCTGCTGAGGTAATGGAGATATAAGGAACTCGATCTTCCGTGTCCTTATCAAACCTGACTAAAAAAAAGAAACACCACCACAAATTAGAGAAAAGACTGTCAAGGTTCACAGCTGGAACATGCTAGCTCTTATAGTGACCTCCCTTCAAAGCCCAGACAGATTGAAATGTGCTCCTCTAAATTAGATTTACTCAAGATATAATCTAGATAGTCTTCCCAATTAAAGTACGCATTGTTTCACTTTGGAGATGACCAGGTTTCACATTTGGTAACACACAAACCAAGAATGTTGTGGGACTGGCAGCATAGCACCTTCACACAGTACCATGAATAATTTCATATGCAATATTAATCCATTCTTCACAGTATAGATATGTTTGTATGTGTGTTTGTGTACAGGGTATACAGTCTCACATAAAAAGAAAATGCTTTTGGAAAATGCAACTTCTAATAAATGCATACATTAGTAAAACAAAATATTTTAATTAAGGTTCAGGTTTTTTTCAGAACAAGGTATTACCAGACGGGAATCCCAGATTTAAAGTTACTCTAAGTAGAAACATAAGCACATTATGGTACAGCAGCACAAAGTTGAAGCATCTGAACATTTTAGTACTATCATTCAGTAATCAACTCCTCACAATTTAATCATCATAAAGGCAGTTTAAAATTTGTGCCCTCCTACAAGAGAAAACTGATCCGTGGAAGCAAGTATCTGATTGTTTTCCTTCTTGGATCCCTGAAAGACAGAAGTAAGTATGGGAAAACTACATTGTATTTTTCACATAGTATCTGTGCATAAAACTGCACATGGGATGAAGTGTTTCCAGGATCAGGGCCAGGGAAATGTGGGTGGCACTGAGGAAGTATTTCCATGCAGCTCATTAATCAGTTATAATTTTATTTCATTCTTGGTTTTGTAAAACATGTTGTAATAAACACTCCTTTTTACCAAGTCAAAAACCAAGAAGAAGTTTCATCAGGTAATTCTATTACATTATATACGTAATACTAGATACAGACTTTTGTTTTGGATCAGTGAGGCTCTACCATGTGCCAACACCCTCCTGCCAAAATTGACATCCCACGAGGACTACATATCTCTTATGCTTCAGAAAAATATGTGCAGACAAACAAATGTCAATTGCAAACCATCTTCCCCGACATCTTAAGTCCTCCCAGATCATGATTCCACCTCCTTCCTCAAACAGTATTCTTTGAAAATGCACATATTAGACATGTATCACCTATTCCCTACTGAAATGGATGCTTTTCTTTAGCCTAACCTCCTAGGACCAGAATGCCAAGGGTATCAGAAGGAGAGCAGTTTGAATGCCTAATGTAAGCATTGTATTTCTTAAGGATTTGTGGAATTTTCTGCACTTTCAGACCTGTTTCCCATGAGGAAAACTCAACAGAAAATGAAAAGCAAGTGAAAATAGAAAGTTAGATATGAAATCTTCACAGCTTTAACTATTTACTAAGCTAATGCTAAAACTGACTTTAAGTCTATTCCAGCTGAAAAGATTTATCAGACATATACAGGTCCTCAACAGGCTATAGTCATGCATTATGCCCTTTTCATGGAAATTCACTTCTGTCTTTCCAAATCAAAGGTATCTTTGCAGTACTCCCCAATAAAAGCATCTTTCACAGGAGCCTAATAATAGCGCTCATAAAACCATACTATGATCTTAATTTTGACAATAGAAGAGATTCCGTATTATGAACTGGGAAGGTCTAATTGCCTCCTGAAAAATAATATGAAAACAAACATAGATGATATTCGGATTAACAATTTGCCCCCTCTCCTTTCTTCAACATGAATTCATAACTATGTATCTCAGCCTGTATCTACTTAACATTCTCAATGAAGGTTAAAAGTGCCTCTGTCAATAAGAGGCAGGCTTTAAATAATTGACAAGAATTCAACTTGCCTGCTCACTGCAATAAGCTGGCATATTTCAAATGTCAGATCACATTTGATCATGACAAAGTACTTTCCTGTAGGGAAGAAGACTAATATTTTAATCCTTATGATGTGTGTCATCACACAATTTAAAAGTGGTTTTGAGAGGCAATCTTTATCTACTAGAGTGCACTGATAACTGGGCACTGCTAAATGATTTTTTTTTTTCAGCTGGAAAACAGAAATGTAGTGAATCTGGTTTTTATTTCCTCATTTTAAAGGTTTCCACATCTGAAATTATTCCTGTAGGATTCATTTTGTAAATGATTCAAACCATATGGAACAAAGGGGGTTCTACATTTTCCTGTAAGAAACTGTCCCTGATGTACACCGAGTTTCAGCCCCAAATGTAATTTCTATATTTAACATTAGAATGGTGGATTGAGAATTCTGGAGGGGGGCGGAAAGTGAACTGAATTCTGGGCCCTTTACTGCACGTATATTGCTGCACCTTTACATAGGTTGTAGCTGACTGAGTGCCTTACAAATGTATTCACTTTTTTTTTGGCAGAAATGACCCTAAATCTCCAATAAGATTTCTTTCATTTGGGTTTTACATCAGACACAACCTCCAAATTGAAAAATGTTGTGTGAATGAAAGATACCTTCTTTTTTGATAACATCTAGTTTTATGAAGTTGTCAAGAAGAAAGGAGAAGTGCCACAGAGCAGTCTGGACACATTCAATCACAGACCATTTTCCATTTCTTCCAGGTATGGGATGGTTTCAAGGATTCATATTAAAATAATCTCTTTAGTAAGAGATTATTACACAATCTCAAAGTAATGCTGAGAACGCTGAGCTGACTTCTGACAGAGATGCAGTCCTCTGGATCGCTGAAAAGGGCGCAGTTGGGCAATAACTGCCAGATACTTTTCTGGCAGGTTCTTGAATTTTAGCCTTAGGTAAAGCAAAGTGGCCTATGGCTATGGTCATGTTGGCTAGAAAATATGCCAGCTGAGAAATGCTAGAGCACAGAGGCAGAATACTAGCACAGAATCATCTTTTCTAACTTGACACTGTCAAAGAATTCCAGTTTCTTGAAGGCCAGATTTTGGATTGTCTGTACTCCTGGGCAATGTAAGTGTTAAAAAAAAAAGTGTTTCTGGGAATTTTTTTTACAAATACATGAAACACCTCTCTAATTGTGAGTTAGATGCAATATGTTTATCCAGCTCAAATACTTCAGTAGATGAACAAATGCTGTCAAAACTGTCATGGAAATTTATGCATTAGTTTTCCTATTGCCAGCATAACTTTAAGTATACATGTGATTTTCCTTGAATCAGAACTCAATGATATCTTTCCATTAACTTTGATGGGTTTGGGACCAACAAGGAGAGGGTCGGATAGGTCAAAACTCCATTTTTATTTCAGATTCTCTGCAATTATAACACCATGAGAGGAAGCAGGATGACAAAATCTAACATTCTTACTAAGTCTAGACAACACAGCATGAAAAAGACCAGGGACTCCTGTCTATTCCCTCTCTCTCCCACTGTGGCTATCACTAATAATAGCAGTAATTGTGAGAATATGGTGGGAAGGAAAACCCAAGAGATTGCTCAGTTGGAATTTGCTGTTCTCTGGTTCTTCCCTCACAACACATATTTGCTATCCTTCCGTAAGGGATATTCCATGCCATTGGAAAGTAAACGGAAAGACATACGTTGATCTGTGTGGTCAGAAAATAATTCTGAATCAATAAATTAGAGGAACTTGCACTTTGTTTGCAGAAAAGTTGAGAAGAGATGAGAAGGCAACATTCCTCCCACTTGTTATTTGTTATGAAATGTTTGCTTAGCTCTGGACTAAAGGAATTGTCAGATCCAATACGTCTTTGTGAAATTCCTCAGTATCAGGGTGTTACCACCAAGGTAAGGCACTTGTTCTGTTTTCTTGGTGTGTTTCAAAAGGAGGAAGCATCTCAAAAAGAAATTTAGACAAGGGAAATGATAATAAACTGCCTGCTTCAAGATTTTTTTTAATTGAAGTTAGATTATAAACTGAGAAATAAGGAGAATTTTTTAAACCACTGAAAGTTCATCTTAGCTATACAAAACCAGGTAAATCTTCCACTGATTTTAGACCCACATGGAACGGTTTTGAGAGTCACATGCTAACGTATCTATTTCTAACAGGTCTCATTGGCCTTTTACTGGAACAGCACAAAGGCTGCTCCCATTTGTCGCCCCCTGTGTTCTTAGACTCTGAGTGAAGCCTTTGGCAGATTACCAGCCCGTAAACCTAATTAATTTTGAGGTTTCAGCATCTCCAAAAAACAGACACTCCATAAAAAACACAGCAGTGACAGTGAGCGAAGGATTTTCAGAACTTATATTTCTTGCCTATAATTTAACAAAGCTAAGTTCTGAGACAGTAGACAAACCCTTGCTCTAAACTAGAAGACCCTCATGGCTGTGGGTTCTCTGTTTGTGTACAAGGCATTTTCATTACATGCTAATTAAATTAAAGGCAACAGCTTGGCCATATGCATATTAAAGTTACAGGAGTTTCATAAACCAGATGCAAATAATGAGGTAAGAAACATAATGAAGTGAAACTGAGAATTAAAACATATGAATAAATGAACCGCAATATCTCTGCTAAACATAACTACTTAATACCGACTGACGCAAAGTTAAATTATAGTTTGTACGAAGACAGGAGCATCTCAACTAAATAAAGTGCTAAAAAGTTTGCATGTATTGTCTAAGGAATACTATTTATATCCAGAATGATTTAGTCAGTGTTATGAGCATATACATAAAATTAGGTGTTAAAAAAACACTGTGTCTAAACTGAGAGCAGATAAAACAATGGCCAATCAATGAAGTCTATTCCATTAGATGGGTGTGCATGTACTCAAGATGAAAAATCTCTCAAAAGGAAGAGTTAAATGTAGTTTCACACCCATTAAAATAGTTCCAAATAGTCGTGCAAAGTTTTAAAAAACTTGACAAAAGGCCAACTGAAATTGGCATAAAGCTTTCCACAGACTTCAGTGGACATTGATCCAAGACTTCTGTTGTGTTATTTCCCAACTGTCCAGCTCCTACAAAACACAAATCGTTGATTCAAACACATCTTAACCAGAGTTACAGCATGTAAGTACAGAGACATAAAGTACAGTTTTTAGTTCTACATAAAACAAATAAAAATTTAAATTAAGAACTTCCTTGAAATATAAAGAATAAGAAGAACAGATGACCTAAGAACTATGGTTGCTGGTTATTTAAAGTTATCTGCAGTCAAAGATGCCTATATATCTAGTATCTACATCACAATACTGTTGGGACCATCTCATGTCACAGCATATTGGAGTCTTTTCTCATTCACGTTGCAGTGAAAACTCATGAAATTATCTTAGCTACAGTTCATTTTAATCAAAGTCAACCTCTTATTTTCTGCCCTGATGCTCTGCTAAGCACCACAAAGGAAACACAAAAGACATATCTCTGCCACCAAAGAATTCCCTTGCTGTCGGAGGGACTCCCCTAGCTCAGATGTCCCACCTGTGGGTTTTGTCTGCCAGAGCGTTTCCCATGCTGGAATAATGAGCATTGTAGAAGCAGAAAGAGGGTATGATGGAGATCCAGAGAACATTAAGCTATTCACACAACTTAGAGCTACCTGACAACAGCCAGAGGTTGTCTTTGGGCCCAGACAGGCCTCTAGAATTGGGCAGATGTCAATTTTCAAATAGCAACATACTGCACCGTGTGCTAGAAGAAGGGAGAAGTCTCCCCATAACTCCTGTGCCTCTGCTCAGATTCCACCACAGACTGAAGGGGAGATGAGGCCCTTCCCTCAGGTTTTATAAGTGGATAATGGCAGTCCCTTCACGAAGTATAGAAATGATCTTCACGTTTGCTATCAGCCCTCCGTTCATTCTGCACATTCTCCAAGGCAGCTGGTGGCAAGCCAGCTCAAACTAGAAGCAATGTAGCTGCTAAGAGACTGGGTTATTAGCTCAAGCACAGCATAACATTTATGTGTCTACATGATATTTTGTGACATCTAGTTCATGGCCAGCAGCTTGGAGAACAGTGACAGTGGTTTCAGATCCATTTCAAATGCATACTCAGAGAAACCCACATGGAGATGGCAGTCCCCTGTGCATATACCGTCAGCCTGATACAAAATCCTGTCAAAACAGCAGGAAAAGTGCCAGCTGTTTAGAATGGGTTTTGGGTCAAGCCTTGAAAACGGGGGAAAGATACAGTTTTCTCACACATGCCAAGGAATCCCAGGAAGAATAAAGGTCTGTCAAGTTTGCCAACATTCATCTTACGGATTTCTCGTTCCTCCAAAGCAAGGATATTCAACCAATACTAGTAAAAGGCTGTTCAAAGCAATCCTGCATCATGTAAGCAGTCTAAATAAATTATTATTTCTTTAGAGAATGTGTAACGAAGTAGACTCACCTCTTGGGATGGGTTAAGTTGGTAGTCTGAAAAATATGCAAGACTATAACCTTACTACAGTCATAAGCAAAACAACTTCCAAGAATTATAGCCAGCAGTATAGTACAGCCTGACCTGGAATTGTAGATACTCGATATCACTAACAGACTTTTTGAGAGATGGGTTATTGAGCACCTCTCAGGTTAGGGTCAAAATGTCAATGGTCTGGAAAATATAATCAAAATGAGCAAATTAAGATGTGAAATTAGGTAGAAAAAATGACAAGCAACATATCTGGCAAAGCAGAAAGAAGGAGCTGAATTGCAGAAAGTGTTGCTGAGGTGAAAGATATCTTTACCCTCGGGAAGCATCATGAGCAAACAGCCAAACCAATGGCAGTAAATCATGGTAATTAAAGAAGTTCATTCCCCCTCTGCTATGACCTACAGCCCCTTTTCTGGGTGGTAACTGCAAAGGGGACAGCAGCAGCTAACAGAGCTGAGGCGTATTTTGCCTTCATATGCTGTTTCTGTCCCCCCTCAGCAGGGTACTTCACACAGATGTGTCCATGTTACTGGAGCACTGGGTAAATTAAACAAACTTCTGAGAGACAGTGACAGGGACATGATCCATAATTCTCCAACAAAAAGTGAAAGTTCTGGACCCTAAATCCATACACAGGTTGTTAAATAAATGACTGACTTTTAAAGAGTGTTAAGTATCCAGGATCTCCCATTGAGCTGAACATCGTCTCTGCAAGCATTTCCAGAGCGCATTTATACCAATTTGGGAAAGAAAATGTTCTGGGAAACTAGTGAGAATGGACTCTCATGAGGTTTCCAATAATACACATGTATTATTGAAGTCAGAAATCCCACGAGTAAAACTCAGAGCATGTTCATTTTTGATCCTATCCCAAACCAGGCAGCACAAAGGCATGCAAACACACTAAATGAAAGAGAGAATTTAAGTTTAAACTTTTCCCTAGCTTTTATGTTTGCCAAACAAATTCACCCATCCTTCAGAAAAGTATCAAGTCTGTACATGGGCAGTTTGACGACTACTCCGGAGTCAGGGAAGTACAAATGTAATGTTTTATTGGACTGGGTCCTTGGCTGATGAGAATAACCTCAGCAGACCTTTACTGATTTTCACCAGATTGGAATATCTGGCTCTGTACCACAGCAAATGTTTAGGTTAAGTTAATGGCCTTTATACACACTAAAATATTTTTATCGTGCAAGAAGCATTAGAATCACTGGTTGCCTATTCTGACTTGAGAATTGTACAGCAGATCACATTTTTCTTTAGATTCTAAGTGACTCACAAAAATAACTCAATTTATTCTGTTTTCTAACATAATAAAGATTTCTTGCAAATGTAAAATGTTGAGAGTTCTTAACAATATAGCACTTTATTATCTGAGGATCTGACAGAAGGAGAGTACTACGTTTAAATTGCCAGTTTGAGTTAGTCATGAAAGACTACTCTGTTTGGTTGCTCAAAAGAAATGCTATGCAGAACATTCAGCAATTATTAAAACAAGGTAACAAAATTGCATGTCTTTAATTATTCCTATATGAACAAAGACAGCGTTATCTCTGAATAGTGCCTTTGTATTTCTGCAGTTGACTGAACTTGTTTAAAACATCTTTATGCAATCCTCTGTCAACATATGGCAAATAAGGAAATATTCTTATTTGTTCTTCCACTTAAGGTAATTGAACCAGTCACATTGGTATGTAAATGTATTAAATCGGTATTTATTGCAGGGTAATGAGATATTCTAGAACTAACACAAATTTGATTGCTTTGCCACAGACTAAATACTTGCTTGTCAGTACGTGAGCTCCCTCATTTCTCATGTTTTGTTGTGTTTTTTTTTAAAACAGAAGGAGGCATGATAAATGAACAGAAGAAAAATACTAATGTAAACTACAGCATTATGACACTGACTATACACTAGCAACATTTAAGTGCCAAAGGTTTCCCAAGTTGCACTCAAGATCACTTCATTAATGATTCTATCAGTATGGCTCTTTGGCTTGCTATAATGGCTCTGGAAAGCAATTAGCTAAAACCAACAGCTCGAATTTAGGCTTGGTAGCTGTACAAGCACTTGGGTATGGCCTGTTTAAGCAAATCCCTGCAACTGTAAGATAAAATCTAGATATTTTATTAGTTATGACAGTTCTGAAATCCATCACAAAGCAAACAGGAAACAGCAGGATTGTTTTATGAATGCATTTATGCTTCACTTTTCCTAAAAAGAGCCCACTATTTGTCATGTGC
Organism: Pygoscelis adeliae; assembly: GCF_000699105.1. Taxonomy (NCBI): domain Eukaryota; kingdom Metazoa; phylum Chordata; class Aves; order Sphenisciformes; family Spheniscidae; genus Pygoscelis; species Pygoscelis adeliae. Next base: position 348,445 of record NW_008824901.1, on the reverse strand, counting down.
TGTCTTACAGTTGATTAGTTACTTACGGTACATCAAGAATAACAGAACAACTGACTTCAGAAGGTAGCTTAGTCCCCTAATCTAGCATCCCATGTAACTGAGTGCACAGTTTAAGAAAATCCTTAAAGTGTGAAAGGAGGTCTACCTTTTGGAAATTTTGAAGCATAGAAAATGCAGCCCTCCCTGTTCTCTCATTCTGTGTAACAGCACAAAATAAAAGCATCATTTATGTGCCTTTTAAATCTCTGAAATGTGACTTCAGGATGCCTAGACCTTTAATAGGCCTTTGGACAGGGCAGAATTTCACCCTAAGGATGGTTTGCTATGAATTATTCATGCTGCTCAAAGGATTAGGTGCAATGAAAATGTTCTGGCAAGATTCTCCTCCTCCTTTGTGTACAGCTAATCGATTTTAGGTGGATGGAATTCAGATGTACTAATATTCTAGGGAAACCGCATGCCTTCTTAATTAATCTTCTGCTTCTATAGTTGTGATAAAGGCAAAAACAGTAAGATTAGGGCACAGTGACACAGAAAATGAACAGCTTAAAAAAAAGAACTGGTGACAGATGACTAAAATCAGTACTTGGAAATTCTTTTCCATAGGTACTTAGCATTAACAGATCCTTGCTTCAGTGTTTCCAATCAGGAACATTCCTCCCTATCAGACATGCAACTCTAGACGTTAGAAGTCATGAATCAGGCCTTACAGGAAACAACACTATAAATAATGAGATTTTTTTAAAATAATGCCGAAGGGCTTTGGTGTTTTATTTTCTTTCTAATTTCTTGAACCATTTTCAACTGAGTTTTTAAGAGTTTTTTTTTACCCTTTATGATCATGTGTACCAGAATCAAACTTGGGTGGGTTTTTTTTAGTGAAAATGCAGCTTTTCCCGTGATGATGGGACTGTGGCAGCTGGACCTTTCAGAAGAACATTTCATATCATGAGCGAGAGCGGCAGACAAGCCTGAAAGACTCCCTCTCCCTTACAAGATACCCTGTTGAAGTTGCAGCCAATAGAGAGAGACACTTGCCCAATGCACTTGGACACCACACGGGGCTAGCTGATGGTAGACCCTTCACTCTGTTCAGAGGTCTTGGCTTCAGAGTGACTTACACTGACTGCATCAAAGCCCCGCAGCAAATGCTCTAGACACTGGCGGTTCACTACCCATACCCGCTTTTCCCCAGTGAAGATCCTCCAGATAAAATCTTCAGCCTGGTAGAGCTGATGCAAATGAATTTGAGGGGACAGACAATCTGAGCCTGTCTGACCTGGGATAATTTGCATTCAAACAAAATAAATCCAGCTCAATTCCCATAGCAATTTTACTTTGCTATGAATAGCTTAGGCAGCTCCAATAACAAGGAGCTCTGGTTACATCTGATTGCCAGCTGTATTGCTTACTAAGAAGTTAGGTCAGTGGTTCCCAACCTTTTAATTTTCCTTGTTGGAGTATACATTGCTATGGATTTGTTACATGAGAGAGTGGTCACAAGGAACTCTGTAGGGAGCAGGGTATCAGCTTTGCTGATATTCCACATACACAGACATATACATATGTTGAAATATCTATGTGGGAAGGAGAAAGGGAGGGGAACAGAGGAGCTTAGGCCATTAAGGGAATGGAAAACAAGAAGCAAAGATGGCCCAATAGTGAGAATGTCAGGCTGGCGCCTGGGTTATCTGGATTAAACTCCCAGTTCTTCAGCAATTCAGCTTCTCTGTTCCTTATTTCTCAGTTTTATAGGCAGGGGTTTGTAATCAACCCAGTAAATGCTCAAGAGAGACTTGTGAAGGCTCACATTTGACCCCAGTTGGGTTGTTCTTTTAAAATGCCTTCATCTTCTTTACTATAAACTGCAGCCCCAGCCTTCAGGATGTCACTCAGTAGCTTGAGCTGTGACCCAGTGACCAGTTGCACTAAGCACAGAAGGTCACAGCATAGCTAGGTATGTGCCACCTAGTAGGGCTCCGTGTTGGCAAGTGTCCTGTTCAAAAACACATTCCTCAAACATGGCTCTGCCCATGATCTGTCCCTCGTCACATCACTGGATGGGCTTCTGCCATGTGACCCTGCTCATAGGAACAACAATGCTACATGGTAAGTGACCCAGAAATATGCAGTCACATTCACTGGAGTGTGAGAAGGTTGATGGGTTTGCTCATAACTAGGAGTTCCCTTGCTATAATGCTTTCTACTTTACACACGCCTATAGAGAAAGTATGATTACTTAGCATCACTGTGAAAGGAGAAGCAGGAAAGAATAAATTTCATCTGCTCTTCTTTTGCTGTAATCACCTCCTTGAAACAGAACAGCAGCCTAGGTGTGTCTGAATAACATTTTTTTTCCAAGAAATGGCAAATCGGTAAAACCTTGAGTGCAATTGATACTATTAAACCTGAAATACAGGGCAGCATCATCCCAAAGATCCACTTATTTAAAATAAGACCTCACCATTTTCTTAGTTTTTCTCAACATTAAGAAACCTGTACAATGGCAACTCCATGTAATATTTAGATAACCATACAAACCATACAGCCTTAGCATCCAGATCTTAGTTTACAATGGACATTTGAATAGGAAGTGAGTTATTTGCTAAGATAAATGTAGTAACTTACATCTATATTCCATGTCATGAAAAAGCCTCATATTTGTAGGCATGATTTACAGCCATAAAACCTGCCTTCACAATATTATATTTCTGAGTATACCATGGGTCCAAAGATTCTTTGTTTTCCTACTTGTGGCCAAATGCTACCAATCAGCAGTGCTCAGACATACTGCACTAACCCCTCTCCTGCTTCAAAACTGTGCACACTCATTCACACTCCCCTCTCCCATAAAATTAGCCTATGTTTCTATTTTAAGAGAATGATGCACAAAGGTGAGCATCCTATAACTGGTCTGCTGGTGTAACTGTACTGAAATTAAAAGCAGGAAACCTGAGTGGATTTGCCCCAGACTAGAAAAATTGTTAATAGTATTATAAATGAAAGTTTGATGAGAAATAATTTTCAGTACAATTTTCTAACTACAGAAATCTCTGTAGTAGAAATAACTGTGATCACATGCAAAAACTGCCACAAAGAGGTCCTGGTTTGGTATGAAATAAAACATCATGCCATAACTGTCTTAAAATGGAAACAGTAATACTACCTTAATATTTGTCCAGATTTTCAGCATAAAGTGAGGTAAATCCATTCTTCAACCCAATACGTCAATTTACATCTCCTGACATCCTGTCTGCTGACAGGGTCAGAGTACAACATACAAGTCTAAACCAGTATTTGGAGTGTTAACGCAACAGTTCCCAGGTATTCAGATCCATGTTTGACTTGTACTTACTGAATAGGCCTGCAGAACTAAACTGGTCGTAAAAGGTTACATTGCTTTTACCATAAGCAGACTTCAGTATAAGCCTGTGAATCATGTGACTGTTTAGCAGGGATGAATCTTAAGAAAAGTATGAAAGATGGTGTAGGAGCATTTACTTGCGTCTTTTCATTGAGAAATCAATTCTATTATACACCTCTGAGAATCAGAAGTGAGAACAGGGGACAGAGTAGAAGCTGAGGAGAGGACATAAAGGTTGCCATTTCTAGAGAATCTCACAGAAACTGATCCAAGAAGGGAGGCCTTTGATTCCTGTGTCAGCAGGCACCATTTGCTATGATTTTCAAGCAAGTGAATAGCATTTCTTCATGAAAGCATTTGCACAGTAGAATCTTTTCAGCGCACTACCTTACATATTAGGCTCTCAAAATATAGTCTGTGGAGAACCAAACATCTAAGTAAGCCTGTGATGATCTCTGAGATCTCAGGAAATAGGAAAGATAAAGTGACAAAGGGAAGGTTGTGCCTGAAAGCAACTTTTTCTTCTATGAGATATTATATTACATTGGTCCAAGAAATCTAGAAATCTATAGCCACAGATGTTGCCACTATGTTAAACACTATAGGCCTTCTTATTGAAATAAAAATGCACTAAAGTCAAGGGAGGTACAATTATACGGAACTTGTTGACAGTTCAGCATGCTGCAAAGTTATAAAAGGACAGTAAAAAAAAAATCAGCAGAAGATTTAGGAGGCAAAATTTCCTAAGCAGCCTGACCTTCTTTCTGCAATGAATCTACTGAATACTGAACAGTAGGTTAAGCAAAGGTCAGGTTAAGCATAGGTTAAGAAAAAAGCTCCATGAAAAGGAATGTGCTGTCAGGGTCACAGAGACTCTGGGACATCAGGGAAGTGTGTGAGTGTTACAGACACTAGACACTTCAATCTCATATGTAGTTCCTAGTCCCAGGGCCTGAGCGTGCTCTCTGTTCTGTCCTGACACCATGGAACACAACCTGAGTTCGCACCATGCCACACCTCAGCCAGCGGCTGCTCTCTGTGGACTTCAGGCATAACTCGAGAGAAGTGCTGCACAGCTTAGTTGCTGTTTTATCTTGAGCCCTTACTTAGAAATCAGGATACACTTTGTGTGCTGAGAAGTGCTGCATAAGTCAAATAAGTAGTGCATCAAAGCACACCAACTCCCATAAACAAGAGATAATTTGTCTACTTTCATAGACAAAAATTAGAAAAGTGAACATGAAAAGTGACAAATGTGGTCCTCCCATTCTGAGTCTCCCTGAAGCTCCGTGTCACTTGCACAGCCACTGCTTTATCATTCTCAGATTCTAACTTCTCTGCTAGAACCTGTCCTCAAGCCCCTGTCCCCCATGTTAGTGTATCCCTGACTTTTCTCCAAAATAATCTGGCTGCTCCGTGGCCACTAAAGGGGCACTGCCTGCCAAAAGACTACTGGCATGAAGGTAGTCAAGCCCTATTTGTGGCTACACATTTTCCTACATAAGATTATATGTGCTTCCAGGATTTCAAGTGCAATCCTGCCACTTCTCAGTGTGAATTTGCCCAGCTTAATGTGTCATGAAAAAAGATGTGACTGTTCCTGCAATCCATCTGGATCATCAGTCATTTACTCCACCTTTTCTTCTTTCCAGGTGGTAACATAAACAGAGGAAAAGCCAGAAGGACCTCTTGTTGTGAAACATTTCCTCTCTTCACAGCATGTTACACTACACACTCCTCCCACAGCATAAAACCAGCAGTGTTAATGTGCTATGGAAGTAAATTAGTCACAAATAGCACCATAGGGAACTTAAATATTTTGAATGTATACCATATAATCAGGAAATGCCCACCCTCTTTATCTGTCAGGAACAAGGAAATGGAAAGCTTTGTAATTTTAAACTGCCCATCAGTTGCTATGAATCAATCAAACATCTTGCTGTGGAGAGCTAGCATGCACAAGAACGCTGGTAAGATAACAGAGGGCTTAAACTACACTCCCCATCCTGTTGGAATAGTTTCAGCCCAAGATTCCACATTTGATCGCCCCTGTCCAGGGCTTTTCTTTATAAATCTCCACTGCACTCCTCGAAAGGACTAGAATAGGACACTGAATTTTCCTATTTTTTCAAATTATTTATACTATTAACAATTCTCACAAATTTCACCAATCTGAAATAAATTTGATTTTTCTTCAAGAGTAAATAAATTTTATAAGATAATTTACAGACTTATAGTGACTTATTCCTTTAACATATATTAACATATAATGATAGAAGTCATGCAAGACTGATACACATCCACTACATTATAATTTTTTGCAATAGCCCTACATCCATCCACTTACTACAAAAATCAGAGACAAATCTGTCCTGGTTTCAGCAGGGATAGAGTTAATTTCCTTCCTAGTAGCTGGTGCAGTGCTGTGTTTTGAATTTAAGATGAGAACAATGTTGATAACACACTAATGTTTTAGCTGTTGCTAGGTAGTGCTTACACTAGTCAAGGACTTTTCAGCTTCCCATGCTCTACCGACTGAGAAGGCTGGGGGTGCACAAGAAGCTGGGAGGGGGCACAGCCAGGACAGCTGACCCCAACTGCCCAAAGGGACATTCCATACCATGTGACGTCATGCTCAGTACATAAACTGGGGAAAGCTGGCTGGGGGCGGCTGCTGCTCGGGGACTGGCTGGGCATCGGTCGGCGGGTGGTGAGCAATTGCATTGTGCATCACTTGCTTTGTGTATTATTATTATTATTATTATTGTTAGTATTATTTTATTTCAATCATTAAACTGTTTCTATCTCAACCCACGAGTTTTTCTCACTTCTACTCTTCCAATTCTCTCCCCCATCCCACCGGGGCGGGGGTGGAGGAGTGAGCGAGCGGCTGTGTGGTACTCAGTTGCCGACTGAGGTTAAACCATGACAAAATCACATCAACCTTCTCTTTAAATGTAAGTCCCTTCCTGGAAGAAACACAAAGGTGTTGATTTAAATTATAATTACTATTTTGCTAGCACATAATATAGTTATCAAATGGCAGAAGAGACAACAGCTGTAAAAAGCACAGCCTTGTGCAACTTTATGGAAATACAAATGTATTAATATTTCACAGACAATGGACACTGAGTTTCACTGTTGTTTGTAAAATCAAGATTAAAGGATTGGGACCAATTCAGTGCATTGGTATAGATAGGTATGTATATATAAATTTCTCTTCCTTTTTATTGGCAAGTAAAATGCAAAAGTCAGGTCCAAAGGCTAAGCTGTCATTAAGGTCATGTGGCCTATCCATGGAGGCATTTTGCAGCACATGGGCACCATTCAGAGCAGGCTGATGATGAGCAGGAAACACAGTCCCATGGGGAAATGCTCCACATCATCCTCTGTTAAACCTAACACAGAAGTAGGGCTGTGGAGGTAGAGTGACCTTTGCTATGCACAAATGCTAGTCTGTAGAAGACAGACCTTCATTCTGGGTGAATAATATTTCCTTCTGTTTTGTTTCTCACATTAGAGCGTGTTCCTGACTTTCCCAAACTGTAATCTTTAAAATTATTAAATAAATCATGTGAACAGCCACAATAATAAAAAAATACTATTCTCTCAGCCCTCAAGCTATTTCCAACTAATTTAGTGTTGTGGTGCTATTCTGCACACCAGAAAGCTAGTTTTCAAGAAATGTTTTGAAAATTACAACAAAAATAAACTTCTCATGGCACTATAACCCAAAAGCTGAGAACCTGTAAATAGAACCAGTGCAATATTCATAGCCCAAGACCAAAGTCTGGCACATTTTTTATCTCAGCTTCAACTGTCTACGGTAATCTATCAGCCTCTCTTTCTGATTCGGCTTCTGGTCCAAATTGTCCTTTCATTGGTGTTTCATCTGTCACACAGACTGATGAAGAAAGCAAGCCTTTGTCACCATACCATTAGTCTGATGTTCAATGACACATGGCACCAACTGTATGTTGTTCTGTCGTGGCTCCTGCCCTGTATTTGTGTTCATGCATGATCTTTATTAAGTGAGACCCGCAGGACTCTCTGTGCCTCAGGCAGTTAAAATGACCACCCAGGACTCTCTGGTAGCAGAGGAATCACACGAATCAGAGGAATCAATTAACTATTTCTGTAACATGTTCTCCTCTCTACAATTATTTGGCTTTCCTATCAATAGCAGAAGATGAATGAGGTCTTGCCTCCTACAGGTGTTCCCAGGATGACAAGTGATAATATCCTTGCACATTTTTGTAGATCAAAAACTGTGGAGTCCATCTCCTGTCTAACAGAAGAAACAAGCCTCAAAAGCTACTTTCCTCTTTTACTCCCAATGCCGAACTTGACTTCATCAGGACTTGATTGGGATTAGGCCAAGTAACCTCTTTACATTTACTCTTGACTTCGTATTTTTTGGTGGCCATTGTGCTTCCTTTACTCATTCATTGTCGTAATACTCTGGCAGCATAGCAGAATGAAAACAGTTGGCATTAGTACACTGAAACGTATCTGGCAGCTGCAGGCACCAGATGCCAAGCGCTTCAGTGCATTTTCTAGCAGCAGTAGCAGCAACCAGTTCTCTGGGAAGCTGCCTGAACTCCTGCCTCATTTCACTCCTGGCTGTTTTTAGTCTGAGTGGTCCATGAGAAGAGCACAGGGCCAGTCTGCAGATGGGTTTCTTTGCCTTTCAAGTAGGCTGTTTTCCTCCAGCTCACTTCTGATTCAGTGAAATCTGATTATACAGCACCACCTTGGATTATTTAGAAGATGTGTTTTGGGGTCTGCTAGTCGAAATGGACATGCTTCACTTTCTTGATGAGCCAGTGGTACTTCCCATTTGCAAAATGTCTTTCTAAACCAATTAGTAATTGTAGTAATGTTTCTCAAAGAAATGGTGTGTGTCTTGGCTCAAGGGTCAAGATGATGTAGGGAGGAAGAGAACTCTCCTAAGGCCAGGTTCTGATCCAAAGCAGTCAGCATAAAACGTTTTACTCACTACAAGCTTTAGATGAGGCCCATAAACCAGCAAATACCTGTCAATGAGTGGAAGATATTGTGCTGCAGGAATCAGTAGACATCAGCTGCTCACTTGTGTCTCAGCCTGGAAATTGTCCTTCTTCTACTCCTTTGCTCAAGCTTTTGCTGCTAGAGGCAGGATAAAAATCTGATGATCAGTATGTGATGTTGGGAGTGCAAAAAATATCCATGCGGCCTTCAGCACGGCTTCTAGCATGCAGAGAAGCCAGCAAACAGAGAAAAAAACGGAGGCTGGAGATACTGTTGTGGTAGGCTGGTCTCTACAGTGACCAGACATCTATTGCAAACAATGTAACGTAGAGTGGACTATAAAGAATGATCCTTTGTTAGTAAATGTAGCAAAAAGGTGCAAAAGTGACAGAAGCATTTTTTCTTGTCCATACTGTAATCATCCACAGTGAACTGCAAAAAATTCATCTCAGCCCTAGCCCAAGATTGGTATTTTAATCTTTAATTTATACTTGCATCTACCAAAACAAATAGCATAACTTTTTGTCAAGTGTTAACAAGAAATGAAACTGGGTGGCCACATTTTTAGAAAAGTTTAAACTTTCTTCAGTGACACTGTGTTACAGCATTTATTCCTACCCCTTACCATGACCAGCTTATACTTTAATTACAATATTAACTTGAAATATTTCTTGAAGTTTAATCTAGCCTAATTAAGATCTACTGTTTTGATGACTTCTTCCTAAAACAAGAATGAGTGTGTGGCATAAGACAAGCCCACTCAAGATAGAATTATTTTTAAAAGCTCACTCTTTTCAGTCATGTACAATAATTTGCATGAAGAAAAAGCAAATCTGTTTTTAATTTCATGATTTTAAAAAAATTACATTCTGGTGTTATGTAAATTTTATATCTCATGGCAAAGAAACTGCAGATCTGAAGAGTAATCCATGTTTCATTAGTTTGTGTATTCTGCCACAGAATATAATACTACGTTCTTAAATTAGTTGGAAGCCACACTGTGCTGCAGAGTATAAAAACAAAAGTGAGGGCTCAAGCTAGGTCAAGCATATTTTGTATAGGTCCATTAAAAATCTCATTCCATTAATATTAATAAAGATGTTGAGACACAAAAGTCCTTCAATTAACATATATTAGGCAGGCAGGCACAAGCATTCAAGTGATCCCACTGTGAACAGCAAGAATCCAGTCCTCAAAGAATAAAGCCATGTGTGTGCTGTGTACATAGTGGGGCAGCTAGAAATGCTAATGCCACAGGAGAGTGAAAAGGCAACGCCCTATTGTCTATGCAAGCAAATATCACTTTATTGCCTCAGCTTCCTTTTCTATTAAGTAGGTTTGTGCGGGGCCTTGTTATTCCAGTAAGAATAACTTCAAGACCTATTATCTTTGTCATCAAACTTTTTTCTTTTACTATTTTTTGGCAGGAACTAGCTGGGCAGCCGCATATGAGATTCAGGAAAAGGATTTTCATCTGACTGTACAACTTGTTTGTAGATTTCCCTAGCTTATGAACTAACATTGTAAAAAGAAATTAACTTGCATGTTCCAGAAATTACTCTGGACAATAATGGTTCCCACGGTACTGAGCTTCAACCATCAAGACTCATTCACTTGCATATGACCTGATTATTTGACATTTCTTCACCCTCATTCTTAGTGACTTCCGAGCATGACAAACAATAAAAGGTTACTGATGTCAACCTATTATGAGCCAGGATGCTGTTCCCATCTAACACACAGTAAAGCCAGTACTGAAGCTTAATTAATACATGTTTGTAAACTGTGCTGAGCTGCAAGGCATTATGATTTCAGGTTTCTTCTGTAAATGTTTACCTCGAAGCTTTAGTCAATGGTCCACTGTCTGAACCAAAGATAAGTTCTGCTTCCATCAGCTATTCACATAGCTGGTCAAACTGCTGTCAGAGCAAATCAATAGGAAATTCCTTTAGCATACTGTAATTTATGGTAGACCTGCAGCAACAGAATTGGGATTAAAAAGGGATAAGAAAAGGCAAGAAAGAACCAACATTACTGCTCCCAGTGACATGATCAAAAAGACAGAGGAAAACCTTGTTTGTAATGTAATTATCCATTAAAGTTCAATTCAGATACCATTTAAGGGCTAGGCAGAGCCTTCCTAACACAAAATGAGTGGGTTTTAGAAAAAAAGATACTGAAGTCTGAGCTTCAGCTGATATAACTCACTGTAGGTCCACTGCTAGCTCTCACTGCAGAGATAACTAAGTTTAACCCCTCTCCTGCCAGCTCACTGAGAGAAGACCATTACAAAATGAGGCACACAGAGCTAACAGCTTCTGTATGTGGTCAGGAGTCAAGTCAGAGGGATCACTTCTCATGACTAGAAAGGCTGCTGACTTTAATGGGGCTGCTGTCAGGTTATCACTGGACACTGCAACTTCCAAAAAGAGAAAGCAGGTATTTTCTAGAAAATCTCTACAGAGCTATAAATCTGTAAGTCAGCAACATTACTCACGCTCAGGAGAGAATGAAATCAGATGCAAATAGCTCTGAAATTGTTTTAAAGAATTGACCAATATATTATTGGCATCACAGCTCTGGATGCCTTTGTCTAGCATAGCCCCAGCTTTTATCTTGCCCCCATCCATGGACTGCAAATTTCAAAACCATAGACATTGAGAACAGTCTTTAGATCTCTGTCCTTCTCTCACTGTTTGCAGTACTGGACAGCAATCCCAGTGATCAAACTACCATCTGTTTTGAAGAGTATGGGACATGCCGTGCATCAGAAACACAAACCCTTCCCTAAAAAGTTGCAAATTAGAAAACATCTTAAATATCTTGTAGACTTAAACATAACTGACAAACAAAAACTGTAGGTGCCAAAACAACTGAGGGACTTATGGAGCTGGTAACAAACTCCCAGCAACCATCCAGACTGGTTATGACTGGGCAGCCTACGCTGAATCAACGTCAAGTTCCCAACTGAGTACAAGTGTGCAAATCACAAAGCTGTCATCATAATCAGGGCACAGGTTTTGCAGAGAGGCTAAGGAGGGAGTAAGCTTGGCAAAAAAAGTTTTAAGAATAGTATTGATACCACTGTTTGTTCAAATTAAGTGGACTCTGCGGCAGGGCCAGGGCACAACCAAAATACTCCTGTGCTTTCCACTCTACCGCTATGTGTCAGGTACAGAGCTCTAGGAGTGGGCTGCTTGAGCTGGACTTGAACTACAGTTTCACAGACTGTCATTGTGTTTTGGGTAAACAAAAGCCTTTACACTCCAGGTCTGCAAACCCAGTATCTTCCTCAAACACTTCTGAAGTGGAGGAAGAAGGGGGAAAAGACAGAAATAAAACCTTGTTTAGGTTAATTATTAGTGACTGAAAGCTGCTATTAGTTATTAGAATCTGCCTCTAAAAAGAGAAATATTTTAGATGTTCAGCAGTTCACAGCTGTGAGAATGTGTTGCATCTCGGCAGCAGAGATGGTATTGTCCAAATGAAAATAGTGGCGCTTAAAATAAAAATCTTCATTTACATCAAAGACATCCTGTTATGAAAAGGTCAAGTCTGTGCAGACAGGTCATCCTCTCCTGACCCTTATGAGGGCATTTGACTATAAGCTTCTCTCTAATGGACTAGAGAAAGTGTGGGAACTAAGCTTTGTGGAAAGACTTTGCTACAGCAAGAAAAATGCTGATGTTTCAAGTATAGATAGAGTCTACTAATTCCTTTAGAAGTTATGATAAGACTGTTGCTTAACAAGAAAGGCCAGGATGAACCGCCTGTCTATGTACAAATGGAGGGCTCCCTGTTTCTGGAACTGCTTTAAGGGTGCAAGCAGCTGTGCTTGTAACAGCCTGAAGTTTGGTCTGAAATATACCGATGAACAATTTCCATGCTCTTCCTGCCAGCTGAGCAATAATGGAGCAGGCAAAAATGACTGAGAGGACCAACTCCTGTGGGCGCTCTTGCGAGCTGTTCTATGTCCACAGCCCACTGTGTTCAGGCTGATGGAGCCAAAGTGCTCTCAGTGACACAGTATTTCCCCTATGTATGTTGAAGGGTTCCAGGTTTTTTAATATAAAACCTGGAAGAAATGCAACCTCTATTACTTTTCCTGTCCAGCAGAAGCAGATTATTTCTCCGTCATTAATCCTCTTTAATTCCATTTCTTACCCATCAGGAATCAGTAGGGTCAAAATGCCTGGGATAACACTGTCTTTGTCTTGCAGAGCTAAAGCCAGAGTTAAACAGAAAGCTTATCAGACAGATATGGAGAAGGGCAATCAATAATCTAATCACACAATTCATTCCCCATCAGCAGTCAATTCAAGGCTGAGACCAGAAACAGTGTCTTGCATTTGTCTAGTATAATTTAAAATATCTTCAAGAATATGGCTTTTTCCCATTGTCACCTCATTTTCCTGTAAAAGTTTTTCTTATCTTCATCTTTACCATATTATGGAGTGAATAATGGCAAAATGTCCATCAAAATAATAGACAAAACAATGATCCAGTAAAACACAGTTTGTGTTTTATAAAGGATGGAGATGTAATGATGTGTGAATATAAAGAAAGTCAAAGAACTCATATGCCAGATGCTGTTCATGTTGTGCTGGTATAATGGCAGAAAATGTAGGATTTTTATATTGACTTGTGGATGGACTAAAAATAGTTTTAAGAATGAGTTAAATCACCAGTTCTGTACTTAGTTTCTCTTCAAGGTCCCACTGGGCCAAATTTTGTCCTATTTTTACAGCTGTATGTTTCTAAAGGAACCTCATAGTGAACAGCAGTTATTTTGTACTTTTACCAGCAGACTGGCTCACTGATTTTGATGGGAGTTTGACTGCATAAGAACCTTGGGATTTGTCTCAACATATTTAATTGGACTTAAAGTGTGAGCTCTAGGAATAAGAGGCTGTTGTTAGCGTGAACTTAAATAATGCTAATACAGGGTGCAATTAAACGACTACAAAGAATGGGTACATGAGTCGCCTTGCCTGCCTACCTCTTAGGTGGCCAGGCTGCATTAAGAAGCTTTAATTTTGTGGCTTCTTTGATACTTTGAGCAAAGTCCTGCCCTCAGACATGCACACACAACCTCCATTGAATTAATACATCTCCTGTTTATCTCTCAGTGCTGCATCTAACCCTTTCTGCAGTCGTAGACTCCTCTGACAGCTCAGTGAGTGTAACATGATTCATCCTTCCCTCCTCTTTCTCTTCCCTTGACTAGACACTAACAAACATAACAGAACTTGAGACAAGAGAAAGAGGCCCCTTATAATGAAAGATTCAATCACATCTTACCAAAAACAAAGGAGGGCACTAGCTAGTGCATGAAGCTGGCTCCATTCTTCTAATTGAGGTACATAAATAAAAGGGAGAGAATGGCCCGCATTCACCTCTAGTTTAAGCAGGTGCAACCTCTCAGGCCTCCATGCTAGTGCGTTTGCTTAGGGCTGAATTTGGCCTGAACAATAAAACTGTGTATCATATAGTTTTAAAGGACCTGATCTGTTCCACTGAACTCTACTGATTTTCTCTCTGACACAAAATACACATGCATGTCTCCTCTACGATGTAATGGTAGGAGAGTTCCTTTATGTTGTACGTACGTTTCTTCCCTCTGGGCGCGCGTTTCGTACTTGCTATATACCCTGACCTGTCTCCTCCACCAAATAGCAGCAACATCCCCACAAATGCTATATCATAAACTACTCATTCATTATGTTCACTATTTTCTATGTTGTGTATTGGACTATAATGTAAACTTGTTTGACTTTGTAAGAGAGAGTTCTTGTTCACAAGGTAAAGGTGACTTCTGCTCCTAAATGCACAGTTATAAACTACTTTTAAGAATGTCTCTAGAACACAACTGGACTACTGACAACTCTGGGGTTCTCTTGTATTCTGCCCTGATTTACTGTGTGACTGCAGACAATTCACTTTATACACAAGATTATGTATACATAGACCTAACATAAGCAGCACATAAGGAGACAGAAAGGAGACAAAAACTAGCATATAAAGAGAGACAAACAACATACAGTTTATACACAGACTAGGAAGACAGTAGTAAGGCTTTTAGAGACAATGTCATAATGAAAGTGGGGTTAAAGATGGTGAACCTACAACAGACATCTGTTTTTAATGCAGATGACATAGCACAACATGTGCATGAGGCAAGAGGAATGAGGTAGGAATACAGATACAGCCACACTGAGTAAGTCCTAAAATCAATTTCTTATTCTAACAGTGGCCAGCACCATCTCCTTTAGAAAAACTGAAAAACCCCTGCATTCTATGGATTTAGCATAGTCTGCCTCCCAATTAGATAGCTAAAGGTGATTATAATTAATAATATATTGCTAAATAATAATAGTAATAAAAACATGTAATTAGAATAAGTAAGAATTAGCTCAAGTCAGGAGTTTGGAAAAAAAATTGAATTTGGGAAGAATAAACAGCTTGAATTGGAGAACATAAACAGAGGACGAAGCAGCAAGACAAACCAGTGGCCTGGATATATCAATTGGGAGAGCAGAAGGGATTGAAGGAAACTCCAAGAAGTCATGCTGAAGTAACAGAAGAGTTTTATTAAAAGTAATAATGAATATCAGTGGAGAAGGGAGTTGAAAATTTTGCATTAATTTCTATTCGGGCCACATTAAGATGATGCTAAAGAGAGAAGTGAGTTTTGTATTTACTAACATAAATGAACTCATTGACCCAAAGCTGTAAGAGTTAAAAAAACCCACCCCTGAGAATGAGAATGTATTAACAAAATATATGAAAATGAAAAAAATTATCACAGCTTCTTTGGAGGGAATGTATCGTATTCTCCACAGATAGTCTAGAACACATTTTTCAGAAGGTGTACAAAGTACACCTGTCTTTTGAGCATTTTTGATAAAATTACTGAGAAAATCTGTGTGATGTGCAACATAAGCCTGAATTTTAATAAATCTGTCATACTCTTTTATTGCTAAGTAAGTATGATGCTGCTACTCAACGCCTGATGGTGAAACAGACACTTAGGAAGATCTAAACACGACTTCTTGCATACAAGATAATTTCATTTAAAAAAAAATAAAATCACAGTTTTCTTGCTGCATAACAGATGCTCCAGCAAGTAAAGGATGCTGACTGAAGCAGGAAAGGGCAGAAGACAGAAGAAAGCAAGTTTCCTGTTGAAAATCAAAGCACCTAAACACTTTGATGATGAAAAGGCAAGAGACAGTACTCACAGTAAACTTGTGCACATTCTCCTAAAATGCTGACTTAATGTATTAGGGTACTTATTCAGATAAAGAGCATAGATCCAGTTTTGCCTTCCGACACATCACGAAAATAGTGTTGACTGATGGAAACATTTGGTCTCAAATCAACAAATCAGCATACAAATGTGGGGCCTTTCTGTCAATTAAGCTATTAAAACGTAAGATACACACATCTCTTAATAGATCTATACCAAAGCAACAAATTCTTGCTCCTTTCCACTGTTAAGTTAAGGTCATCCTGCCTAACAAACCATTTCATATAGACTCTCTCAAAAGTCTGCTCTGCAGGCAATGGCAGATAACAGACAGCTGAATGACTGAATACTCTAGGTCATCCAAAAAATTAGATCAAAGAGTCCCTGTAGTCTATTGAAATGCAATTGCTTCCAAATCACATTGTGGTGTTCCAGGCTTGAAAGAATGGGTCACTGCAGTTTTATTGTAGAGAAGCTATTGCTAATGAAAGGAACAATGGAAAGATTAGTGCTACCAACCATATAGAAGAAATACCACTTTCGGTTTAATTGCAGTGAACAAAGCAAATAGGAAAGAAGGGCAACCAAGTGACAAAAGTAGTTGGTGCAAAGAGGATATAGAAGCTATTCACAAGGCTCTCTTGATCAGAGCACAGCGTCCAGACTTAGCATATGATTACTGAATTTGGATCACAGTAAAAAATGACGTGGTTGTCATTACAGACAGCTGACGACACATTTTTTAGAAGGCAGTCTTACAAACTGAAAGACTAATAATCCTGTTGATAATTTGCCTGGGATTCATTAGTTGCACTGAAATTAATAAATGGATAGGGAGAAAGGAACAATTATGCTTTATTTGTAATACCTACTCCGCAGGAGATTATTATAAGTAGAGGTTTACTTCATTTACCAGTTAAAAAATAACAATTTAAGGTGAAGTCTATTGAACCTTGGAACTGATTAAAGAAAGAGAGAGATTCTAATTGGTGATAATCTAGGTACTGAAAAAGGTTCTGCCATAATAAATTTGTTCATGCCACAATGTTTACTCTCTTTTGATCAGTTTCTGGATCTTTTCTAAGTGAAGCTTACCAGTCATAACAATCTCTATGTCGAGACAGTGGTAAAAGATCCATTTCAGTCTCAGTTAAGATCACTACATTCTGTTTCTCTGTGACCTGAGGCAGACTTGAACCTTCCTTCTCCAGGCAAGACTTGACAAGCCCAGCTTCACTCAGATCATAAAGCGTGTTGAAAAACAAAGCGTGACCAAACAGGGGAGATCACCCAAACTGTAACTGTTGTGTGTAGGTACAGCACTTCTCTTAGAGGAAAAGGCAAACACTGCAATAAGTGAAAACTTTTTTTTTCTGAGTAAATATGGTAAAAGCTAGTGGTTGTGAAAATGAAGCTTCCGCAGAAACAAGTAAGCACATCCGATAGTAACAGTTCAGCACTACAAACACAACTTAAAAAACAAAAGAAAGCTTCATTCCAGTTCCTGGCACCTGCTCCAAAGTCACATTTGCAACTGTTCAAATGAACTACAAGATACTAATTCCTCTAACTTGCTCAGAAAAAAAGTAGAGCATTCAAAATATAGTCTAGACTACTTCAACCAGTTATCAGTATTCAAGAGCTCTTCCTAATGAACCACCCTCTTCTCAAGTCATGGATTACTATTTCAAAGGAAACACTGGGTGCCTCAAGTGCTCCTTTTTTGGTCCCGTCACACAGTTTAATAGTCCTTATGGACAAGTACCTTTGCAAAACAGATTTCTAGAGGGTGACCCAACATATCCTCTGGACCTTAGTCAGCCACAAAGCATATAGATATCTTCATATACCTAACACTATTAAATGTCACTGCTTTCATCTGCATCCCTAGGAGATTTCTTTGCAAGTGCAAGGGCTTAAGCCTAAAAACCATCAATAACTATTAATTCTGTAGATGATTCGTCTGAATTACATCAGTAAAGACTTCTCTGCAGGCAATGAGCACTGACAAATGTATTTTGAAAAAATAATTTGTGAGTAATAATTTTTCATGAACTTGGATGACAGCCATAAATGGAAAATATGCAATGATAATATTTAACACATTCATAAGAGATCAAATAATCAAGACTTATAAACCCAAATAAGGCTGGAATTGTCAAAGGAAACAAAGGGAAATTGGTTCATAACTCCTGCTGAGCTAGGAAATTTGCCCTTTCTTAAAGCAGTTGACAAACCTAGGTACAATATTTTTTTCTCACAAGCTTATGGATTGATTTTTTTTTTCTTTATTCATAGTAGTTCACAAAGGCAGGAAGAGCATTTACTTAAGAGCAAGCAAAAATGTATAAACTATCACAAACTATAACAAATGAAAATTGCTATGGGATAATTACTAGGACTACCAGCCAGTCGTCTGTTTTTTTCCTGAAAGACTGTGATCAAAAAATACAGTTCATTGGCTATAACTAAATCTCTTCTGTTAAATGCAATAGCAGCTAGTCGTATTAGGAAAATCACCAAATGGTGTATGGTATCCTGAATATTATATGAATTACATACCTTCAGCTACTATTCCATGTATGAAAATACTTTTAATGCTGATTTGTTTTAAATAAATACTTACCAAGCCTACACATGTAGATATTGCTACCGAAGAGGTGCTATCATTCCTTATAAATCCCTGGTAGAAACACTGCTCAATTTCATGTTCCTGAGAATTTGAGACTCCATCTTTCCCGAGTACCTGGACAATAAAACTGTTGCTTAAAATGGTCGAAGGTTTAAGTTCTAAGTGAAGTTCCTGTCCAAATGCTGAAAATTTGTAGTGCAAGGAACTCTTTGAACTCTGAGTTGATCTCTTTCTCCTAGTACTGTGCAAAACATCATGTGAAATGTACGATCCACTGGAATCCACTTTGACAGGTGTCACAAACACATAATCTGTAACGACAAAAAGTTAGCCATCAGCTTTTGTATCCAACAAATAAGGTAAGTGTCATTCTAACACTGTAGCATCAGGCTTTCACTATGGCATGAAGCATTCCCTCGTTTAGGGAATGGCCTGAAAACTCTGCAGGCTATGTGTGTATAGGCTTGACTGCGTAAATTCACCCCTGTAAGCCACAGAAGCTCTCAAACAGTGTTTGTTTCCTTTCTGCCCCACTGAGAGGTACAGACTAACTAGCATAGCTGTGAACATTCCCACAATCGCTCTTCTGAAGACATTTGTCATCACCAGCAGATCTGTAGATTTTCCCCTCCCCCTGTATTAATTGCTGTCAAATGTGAAGGCTGCTCTGGTT